>NW_004444030.1:8717801-8735912 GCF_000243295.1 Trichechus manatus latirostris | reverse complement strand
AGAGGCAGGTTTACAACATACAGGAAAATCACACAGTACCAGGAATCATGGTCCAGCCAAACTGACACACACATTTTTGGGGGACATAATGCAAACCATGACAACAACCGAACAAAACATTGCTTGGTCCTGCGCCATCTTCACATCATTGGTGTGTTTGAGTCCTTTTTTTGGCCACTGTGTATTTTGAGTGACTTCCAGCCTGGGGGAACTCCTCTTCTAGCACTTTATTGGACAATGTTCTATAGTTATACATAGGGTTTTTGGAGGCTAATTTTTGGAAGTAGGTAACCAGGCCTTTCTTCTAGTCTGTCTTAGTCTGGAAGCTCTGCTAAAACCTGTCCACCATAGGTGACCCTGCTGGTATTTTAAATATCGGTGGTATAGCTTCCAGCATCATAGCAACACACAAGCCACCACAGAACAACAAACTGATGGATGTGTGGTACAATCAATAATTGTTGTTTTTGTTATGTGCCATTGAGTTGGTTCCAACTCGTAGAGACCCTATGTACAACAGAATGAAACACTGCCCTGTTCTGCTCCATCCTCACAATTGTTGCTATGTTTGCACCCATTGTAATCAATAATTAGTTAATATCAATTAATTAATATTACTCCGTGGACAAATAAATTAATAGTTAACAAAAATAGAGCCCGTGTCTCATTGAGATGCTTTTCCAAAAAATTTTGCTTCACATACTTAGTATTTTTACCAAAAATTTAATATACATATTGTTTTGAAATTATTAAATATAGTATATTCAAATATAAAAATAATTATTAAAATATAATAATTATAATATTTCAATCAGAAGAAAAATCTCTTACCACAGGAAACTGTTAAAATTAGTTTTAATTTACATATGATGGGACGATCAGTCAATGAAAGACTTCAAAGCTTAAGAATATATTACAATAAAATTCTGTGGGGAAGTAAAACGGAATTCAGGGGAAAAAAAGGGATAAAATAAAATTCCCAGCTGTTAAAGAAGAGCTTCTTTTTTTTTTTTTTTTTTTAATTGTTTTTAAAGTAGATCATGGTAGATATCAAAGTGCTGTGGTATTTAGTTTCCTTCTGACTTACTTAAAAGAGTGTTATAGCAATTTTATTATAAATTGGCAATATTTACAACAACGGGGAAATAGCTTCTTATGAAACTATTTAGACTAACAGTAAAAAATATTTAGACATCAAATTAAAAGTATTCAAGGGAGTACATAATTTTTCTGCTTTGTTTTAGCAGTCCATGGGCAAAAATGTTCGAATTTCCCTGTTCTAGAGTCGACAATGACCAAACCCAAGGAATGAACTTGTAATCAAGAAAACTTGAGCAGTGTTGGAGGGCAGAAGGGGAAATAGCTTTTTTTTTTACTTTAGATGTAGGTTTATAGAACAAACTAGCTTCTCGTTAAACAATTACTACACATATTGTTTTGTGACATTGGTTACCAAGCCCATGACATGTCAACACTCTCCCTTCTCGACCTTGGGTTCCCTATTACCAGCTTTCCTGTCCCCTCCTGCCTTCTCGTCCTTGCCCCTGAGCTGGTGTGCCCTTTTAGTCTTGTTTTGTTTTATAGGTCTGTCTAATCTTTGGATGAAGGGTGAACCTCAGGATTGACTTCATTACTGAGCTAAAATGGTGTCCAGGGGCCATACCCTTGGGGTCTCTCCAGTCTCTTTCAGGCCAGTAAGTCTGGTCTGTTTTTGTGAGTTAGAATTTTGTTCTACATTTTTCTCCAGCTCTGTCTAGGACCCTCTATTGTGATCCCTGTCAGAGCAGTCAGTGGTAGCCAGGCACCATCTCATTGTACTGGACTCAGTCTGGTGGAGGCTGTGGTAGTTGTGATCCATTAGTCCTTTGGACTAATCTTTCCCTTGCATCTTTGGTTTTCTTTATTCTCCCTTGCTCTCAATGGGGTGACACCAGTGGAGTATCTTAGATGGCCACTCACAAACTTTTAAGACCCCAGGCACTACTCACCAAAGTAGAATGTAGAATAATTTCTTTATAAACTATGTTATGTCAATTGAGCTGGGTATTCTCCAAGACCATGATCCCCACAGCCCTCAGCTCAGTAATTCGGTCCGTCAGGGAGTTTGGATGTGTCTATGGAGCTTCCGCTGCTATTCATAAGGTTTTCACTGGCTAATTCTTTTCAAAAGTAGACTGCTGCATCCTTGTTTCTAGTCTGTCTTAGTTTGGAAGCTCAGCTGAAACCTGTCTGCCATGGGTGACCTTGCTGGTATCTGAATACCAGTGGCATAGCATCCAGCATCACAGCAACACACAAACCCCACAGTACGACAAACTGACAGACACATGGGGACACTACATCTTTCATACTTTGGACAGGTTATCAAGAAGATCAGTCCCTGGAGAAAGACATCATGCGTGGTAAAGTACAGGGTCAGCGAAAAAGAGGAAGACCCTCAACGAGATGGATTGACACAGCGGCTGCAACAATGGGCTCAAACATAACAATGATTGTGAGCATGGTGCAGGACCAGGCAGTGCTTCATTCTGTAGTACATTGGGTCACTATGAGTTGGAATCGACTCGATGGCATCTAACAACAGCAACAACATGGAGCTTCCATGACCTTGCCTTGGTCCAGTTGTGCTGGCTTCCCCAGTATTGTGTACTGTCTTACCCTTCACCAAAGCTACCACTTATCTATTGTCTATTTAGTGTTTTTCCATCCCCACCTCTGCCCTCCTTCATAACTATCAAAGATTGTTTCTTTTTGTGTGTAAACCTTTTCATGTGTTTTTATAGTAGTGGTCTCATACAGTGTTTGTCCTTTGGTGATGGACTTATTTCACTCGGCATAATGCCTTCCAGATTCATCCATGTTGTGAGATGCTTCACAGATTCATCATTGTTTTTTATACTTGAGTAGTAGAAGGGGAAATACTTTTGATCAAGGGCAATGAAGGAAAGTGACATTTGCGGAGCATTGTATATACAGGCAGTCCCCAGGTTACAAACTTATGGACAACTTAAGAACAGACTGCCATAATGAGTTCAATACAATGGTTTATAATAATGAACACATTCACTACTTTGTGACACTCACGAAAACATTGCACAGTTTGGAAGTGTTTCTTAAGTGTTTTATATTCATAAAAAGGTAAAATATATGCTATATACTAAGACAAACATTGACTAACTGGTGCTAAATAAGAACCCCATGTACCTGTTCTGATTTACCTACAAATTCTACTTAAAGATAGGCTTAGGAATGGATTTCATTTGTAACTTGGGGACTGCCTGTACCAGGAATCCCTGAGTAATGCAGTTAATATGCTTGGCTGCTAACTTAAAGGACGGAGGTTTGCATTCACCTAGAGATTCCTCAAAAGAAAGGTCTGCTGATCTGCTTTGGAAAAATCAGCCATTGAAAACCCTATGAAACACAGTTCTCCTCTAACGCACATGGGGTCGACATAGTCAGAGTCGACTACATTGCAACTGTTTTTTTTAACTTGTTTTATATATACCAGGTCTTTTACTTGCATAAAGGAGCCCTGGTGGCACAGTGGTTAAGCACTCAGCTGCTAACTGAAAAGTTGGCAGTTCGAACCTACCAGCTACTCCATGGGAGAAAGATGTGACAATTGGCTTCCATAAAGATTTACAGCTTTGGAAACCCCATAGGGGCAGTTCTACTCTTTCCTATAGAGTTGCTATGAGTTGGAATCCCCTCGATGGAAAGGAGTTTGCTTTTCGGTGACTTGCAGGATCTCATTTCAATTTTCCCTCACAAAAGCCAAGTAAGGGAGGCATTCCATGTTGCAGGCTCTGGCAGCAGACTGATTCGATTCCAGCCCTGGCTCTTCCACCGACCAACCAGGTGACCCTGGATATGTAACTTAACATTCTTCAAAACCTGGTCCCCTCTTCTGTCACATGGGAAGGACTGGCCCCTCCTCTTGGCATTGTTGTGAGGACTAAGTGTGATCACTCAAGTAAAGACCTTAACTGGAACGAGTACCTGGAAAGAACTCAATGAACATTCTCTATTCACATCATTACCCCGTTTGCCAGGAAGGAAACCGAGGACCAGAAAGAATGAGTACCTTGAGATCTGACCCAGCTTACCCAAAGATGCTACGCTGCTTTCCTCCTCAGAGCTGACAGGATCCTCTTAGGTCTGTTCTTGTGCATGAGTATCGCCACCCACTCTTCTTGCACCTTTCTGCTGCCCTCAGCTTCTCTCCCGCTCTGTCCTCTCCACTGATGGAGGTGGCACCAATTGTTCCTGGAGTTGGGAGTGGGTGGGGAGAAGCTGTGACAGGGAAGGAGAGTGTGATGGGGAGTTGGGGGGCAGGTGCATGACCCTCTTCTGTCTGCCTAGCAGATCTGTCTGTCAGTTCTGGTTCTGTTGTAAAAATTCACAAAATACCTGCCTCTGATTTGAAGAACTTTTTGTCCTTCTGGGCACCTAAAAATATCAATTCTTAAAATCTCACCAAACAAGATAATAGTAAAGGGATTAAGGTGTGACTTGTCACTTTCTCTCACAATTTATCCCCTGCTGGGCCCTAACTTCTCAGCAGACAAATCAGGGAAGAAAGAAGCCTATGGATTCTGGGAACCACTGGCTGTGTGGCTGGTTGCTCTGTCTTCTGTTCATAATCTGCCCTACAGAGAGGGCCTGTCAGAGCCAGGCTGAGGAAGGGCCAAGGAAGGAGAGAGACTTCACTGTCCCCAAGGTGTCTGTGCCTTCAGGACCCCAGCTTAGCCCCCAAAACACCTCAGTGTGCAAGTCTCCAACCTCTGACACTCCCAAACTCACTCCCTGTAACACAGCATCCTGCTTATTTTCTTCCTACATCTTAACCCATTAATGACTTTGTCTACATCTTTGTTGTCAGCCTACCTCCCCTCCTAGAATGTAGGCTTCCAAAGGTCAGGGAGCTTGTCTGGCTTGTCTACTGTTGAGTCACCATGTCTAGTGCAGACCCTATAACACATGGTGGTTGTTGTAGTTAGGTGTCTTGGAGTCAGTTTTCTACCCATAGCTACCCTCATGTGACAGAGTAGAACTGCCCCATAAGGTTTTCTTGGCTATGATCTTTACAGGAGCAGATCTCCAGATCTTTCTTCTTTGAAGCTGCTAGGTGGGTTCAAACCACCAACCTCTCTATTAGCAGCTGAGCAGTTAACAATTGCACCACCAGGGCTCCTTTAGCACATGGTAGGCACCTTATAAATGTTTGTTAAGTGCATTAATGAATGGCGGAAAGCTCTTTGGCTGCTTAACATACTTGAACTGCTAAGGTCTCTGTCTTCCTGATATAACAAAACCGCCATGGCTGCTTTCCCTCCGTACACCTGAACTGACGTGCTAATTCATTCATTCACTGAACACTTATTGAAACTTGAGTCTGTGCCAGACTCTAGTAGACATCAGATAGACATGGAGCTTGCAATACAGGAGAGAGAAAGGCTTCAAACAAGAAAACAGACACATGCTCTATTCACCTGTTGTGATGTCTTGTGGAGGATAAAGACAGAGCAGTAGGACAGAGAAAAAGGAGAGTGACTGATTTAGGGGCCAGAAAAGACTTGAATGATGAACCCAACACAAAGAGGTGCTCTCCAGGCAGAAAGAACAATGTGTGCGAATGCTTGGGAAGGAGCAGAAAGACGGCCGGTGTGGGGGTAGCAAAATGAGTGACGAAAGAGCAGCAGAGCTTAAGACTGGCGACACAGGTGAGGCCAGATCCTGCAGCACCTGGCATGCTCTGTTAAAGAGTCTTGTTTTCATTTTCAAGGCTGTGAAAAACCTTGAAGAGTTTTGAGTAGGGGAGTCATAGGATCCCATTTATATATACATATACATATATAAGTTTTAATTGTGGTGCAATATATATAAAACAAAATAGTTGCCATTTCAACCATTTACATGTACAAGTCAGTGACGTTAATTACCTACGTCGCGTTGTGCAACCGTCACCATTATTCATCTCTAAGTTGTTTTCATCATTCTTAACAGGAACTCAGATCTCATTTATATCTTGAAAAGGTCTCTTCTGCTGCTGTGTGAGAAACAGATTGACAATGGGCAGGAGTGGAGACTAGATAGGAAACTCTTGCTGCAGTGTAGAGAAGGGATAAAACCATGGTAGCTTCGATGTAATTTCTTTCCCTCTGAGATGTACACTCCAAATTATTTGTTCATTCATTCGTTCAGAGGCTCATTGATAAGAACTTTATCATATGACAGAAACTGAGGCTACACCATCAAACAAGGCAGTCCTTGCCCCCACGGAGCTTACACTCTAGTAGAGGAAATAGCCCACAGACTCTAGGAACCACTGGTTGGTTAGACACTTCAAGTCACATGAGCTAGGCTCTATAATGGAGGAGGGAGAGGGTCTTGAGAACACCAGCAGAGGCACCTGACCCTGACTTGGGGAGCTGGGTGCAGTCAAGGTCTGTAGAGAGATCTAGACCAGGATTACATGTTTCCAAATACACATGAACTGATCCTGTGTCTGCCTCCTGAAACAGCCAAGTGGCCTTGGTTTTTATTCATCTAACTGTCCACTGGTCAGCTCCACTAGGCTGGCCACAGGCAATTCAGTCTTAATGGGGCCAAAGTGAAAGTATTACCTACAACCCACAACTATTCCCAGACCTGCTCCCATACTGTATCCCTTGACTCAAAGAATGATGCTTCCATCAACACAGTGCCCAAACCACACATTTGGCCCTCCCTCTCTCAGCCCTTACATCCAATCACTCACCAAGTCCTATTGATTTGGCTTCCCAATGGCCCTTAACTTTCTCCCATCTCTTGATTACCATTGTCATTTGCTTGATCTAGGCCACCATCATCTCTTGCCTAGATTGCTACAATAACCCTCAGTGTTCTTTTGCTTCCCTTTCACCCTCCTACCCTACCCTGATGCAGCTGAGTGGTTTTTCAAACATACGCTTCTGCTGGCTGTCTGCTCCTGGCTTCACCCTCAAACCTCAACTTAGTTGTTACTTTCTTTGGTGACACGTGATGCCCTAACACTTTCTGCAATACAATTAAAAAAAAAAAACAAAAACAAAAAAAAACCCAGTTGTTGTAGAGTTGATTCTGACTCATGGAGATCCCATGTGTGTCAGAGTAGAAATGTGCTCCATAGAATTTTCAATGGCTGATTTTTCAGAAAAAGATCACCAGGCCTTTCTTCTGAGGCACCTCTGGGTGGACTCAAACCTCCAAACTTTTGGTTAGCAGCCAAGTGCATTGACTGTTTGCACCACCCACAGATACCCTCCCAGCAATAATCATACTTTATTGTTAAGTGCTTGCCTCCCCCATCAGACTCTAAGCTCCAAGAGGGCAGGTATTTTGTCTTTCCTGCTCACCTCTTTATATATAACTCACTCCCCACCAAACAGAAATTTCTAGTAAGAGTCCTTTTACAAACTGGAAAATCTGGGAAGATTTTTCTAATCACAGGTGAATAAGAGGCTGACAGCAGGCGGACAGGTGGCCCCTCACCCTGCCCAGCCTCGCCCAGCCCCAGCCTCATCCCCTCTGCCTTTCTTCTCCTTTGCTTTGCCGCCTTGCAGAGCTGGCTGCTGTGACCACAGATGGTGAGAGGAAATGCAGTTTATATTTCTTTATTTTGTTTGGAGAGTGCTGTGACAGACGGAGGTGAATTATCTCTCTCCTCACCCCACCCCCAAACTTATTCTCCTTGGGTTTGTGAATCTTTGAAGACAGCTTTCTGAAAGGGACTGACAGGCAGGTGTTTGAGAAAGGGAGAGAGCGGGGAGAGGGTGTTTTGACTGAGCGGAGAGCTGCTAATGCACCCATGGCTATTACCAGTAAGACAACAGTTACAGTTATGGAGGCACTTTGATTGGAGGGGAAGAAGAGAGGAGAGAGACGAGAAATCATTCTCTTATCTGGGTCTGAGGGGGCTGGGCCTCTTGCACTCTGCTGAAAAATTTTAAGGGGGAAAAAAAAACACCTTATAAGCAGGTCTTCTTGACCTAGGAAGCAGCAAACTGGCCTGAGGGTAGGTCCTGGACAGTATGACCCTAGACACACCCCATTCTTTTGGTGGCTCCCCCTAGAATTGGCACCTGCAGACCTTCTAGCTACTCAGGAGGGAGGTTAGCTCTGTTCCCCCTACTCAGATGCTGCGGAGGGGGTGGTTCCTGGGGCTCCTATTTCTACTCTTGAAGCTCAGTGAATGCATTGTAATCCCTGCCTCTTATTTACCTGAGCTTCCTTTTCTTCAGATCATGCAAGAGCTTGGTAGTGCTTACTTTCATTTCAGTGGAGAAAGGGAGAGAATCCCAGAACTGAGGAAGCGCTGGGAATGAAAGGGCACGGCTGGACCCAGCGGCTCTGCAGGGAGAGAGACATTACAGAGAACAGCACAGGCAGACGGTAGAAACACAGAGACATATTTGTCTGGGGCTGCAAATGAGACAGTAAGAGTGAGAGAGAGACAATTACAAAAAACAAGGATCTAGCAGAAGTTCAACACTGAGTCTTATTGAAAATGAAGGCAGAGCTGGAAAATGTCAGCAGATGTCAGCGGTGCCTGCTGCAGACCTGAGGGCAGTGTGGGCTCAAGATGACCTGTGCTCCCACCTCCAGGAGCCATCACTCTACCCTGGGAGCCAGGCTGGCAGAGAGGCTGCAGGCAGGATCTCTCTCTCCAGCTGCAAGGCTGGCCAGACAATCCCTGCTGTCAGATTCTGGGCAAAGGCAGGCAACACGGTGTTCCCTCCCTTCCTAAAACGCTAAGTTCTGCTGCCCCCACCCATGCCTGCACCCCAAGACACACACACGAGCGAGCGTGTGTGCACACACACCATTAGCTTTTGCCAGCCAGCTGTATCAGGCTGTCTACATCATATTCACTAACTAACCAAAAGGGAGAAGCTAAATCCCAGCCTCAAGACCTGCTGTGTCTCAGCCACGTGATGGCTTCCAATCTCCACTGTCCTCTCCTGCCCCAGAACAGAACAGTAATAGAGCAGCTTATATTTACTCAGGGCTATAGGGTCACTATGAGTTGGAATTGACTCGATGGCAAAGCGTTTGGTTTTTGTTTTTTTTTTCAATCTGTGGATAGGCACTGCGTTAAACACTTTGCATGAATTGTCTTGCATAATCCTTACATCAACTCTCTGAGGTAGTTCCAGTCATTAGCTCCATTTTATGGATGCAGAGACCGAAGCTAGAAGTTCAACAAGCAAGCGAAGCTAGCTCGAAATCATAAATAGCTAACAAGGGGTCATGGCCTCCAAGACGGCCTCTCTGATTTCCCAGAGCTGACATAGATACCCCTTCTCTGGATTCTAATAAGGATCTTGGCACTGACCACACAGTATACAATTAAGGGTTTTATATATCATGACCAAATTCTCACCAACGGAATGTCAGTAGAAGCCACATGTGTGACTCCTGGGTCTCTGTGTGCCTGTGATCCAGCTTCAACCATGTAGATAAGGACAACGTCCTAGAAAGGTGGTTCTCCAATTTAGTTGCTATTGGACTCAATGTGCAGCCACATTCAGGAAACACTGCCCTAGAAGAGGCTGGAGAAGCAAGATGAAAGATCTGGGTCCCTGGATGACTTCATGGAGCAGAACCTCCTGCCAACTGAGAACATCACCTTGACCAGTTACATGACAGAGACATCCATCTCTATGCTATTTAAGTTAGTGAACTATTGTGTTCCTTTGTTAGAGCCCCTAGCCTTACCCTTAAAAATGCAGTGGAGGAGATTTGAGGAATTAGAGGAGAATCTAATTGCACTTGGATGCCTGGAATGTCAACTATTGTTCAGGAAATGCAAGGATACAAGCAATCACTTGCCTGCAAACACACACACATGCACAGCTCATACACTTCTGGTGCATGGCTTTCTCTGTACCTGTCACCATTAGAGCAGTAATCAGCTAGGACCACAGTTTTCCTGGCTTCCCACCAGGCTCTGATTAATGGTGAACTTCTCTGCCCACCTTCTCCCACAAGACAGGCTGAGCTCCAGCTTCCTTTTTTATGTTCTTCTGTAGATCTTATAAAGCAATCAAAGAAAAATTTCCTGTAAGCTCTGCCTTTCCTATCTTCTCCAGTAGAATCTGGTTTAGACTCTGTCTGGTTCTTGATCCCCAGGTTTCTTCTTCTAGTTGAGGAGGTGAGGAAATCCCATGATTCAACTGACCATCTGTGGGTCTGGGGCCTCCAACCCCAGATCCCTAGTGTAAAACTCATGTATGATCCTACCCCACCTGTTACCAGGAAGGGTGAGGTCAGTAGAGTTGGAGTTTAGGAATAGGGCACCTGAAAAGGAGGGCCCTGGGTGATGAGTGCTTCTGGGTCCTGGGTCCAGAACCATGGACAGGGAAGAGCTGGCCTGAGGAGTACATGGATTGGAAGGAAGGTCATTCCCTGGGTATTGGGAAGACGTTATGGCCCAGCCTGAGAAGTCAGCACTGGGAGAAGACACCTCAGGCACCATACACATCCAAGGAGAGAAACTACCCCTTGGGGACCTGGAGTCAAAACAGGAATGTTTCTTTTCGAAACTACAAAATAAACAATATGAAAAAAATGTTATAGCTATGAAGTGATTTTATCCCAGGGAGGCACTGCAACCCAAGCTCTAGTACTGATTCCTCTGCTGCTCCTTGTGAGGCCTTGGGCAGGTCACTGGGCCTCTCTGAACTTCAGTTTCTTCATCTACAAAATGACTATGATGATATCTCCCCTACTATAGTGTTAATAACATCAAATAAGATGATGTATGCGCGACTGGTAACACAAGGTTCATGGTTCGAGCTCACCTAGTGGTACTATGGAATAAAACGCCTGGCGATCTGCTTCTATTAAGATTACAGCAAAGCAAATGCTATAGTAGCTCTGCCCTGTAATACATGGGGTCATCTGCCATGAGTTGGAATCGACTCAATAGCAACTAACAACAACACGTGGAAGTTAATAATAAAGCATAATGTGTGATAAATATTCACACATTCTGATTCTTTACTGGCTTCAGGTGAAATTCCAGTGCTTGGTAGACTCTATTATAGAAGCTACTCATTAAGTACTTGCTGGAGCATTCTTGATTTTACTGTTTAAAAAAGAATGCTAAGTGAACTCAGTCACTTATATTCAGAGAAGAATGGAAAGACTAGAGGGGAAAAGGGAGACAGGATTAGAGATTCAGAGCTTATATAGATCACTAGGGCTCTTAAGATGTCTTCATATTAATACCCCTGCTTCCATGCAAGATGACTTGTGCCCCCAGGGATAGACTGGGGGAGTCTGCAGGAAAGACAGCAGAACAGAAAGGCAAGTAAGCAAGCCCTTGGAAAGGCCCTTGGCCCCCACACTCCCTCCTTCTGTTCCAGACAGATCGGTTATGGTGTTTTCTTTGCCTGTTGTCTTGTCGCAGGGAATCTGTCCTCCACACAGCCTCTAAGCAACCATGCTTTATATCATGTAATCTCCTCTCAACTGACTACAGCTGAAATAATGATACGCATCTGACCCAGGGGTGGCCAATCTATAGACTGGCCTAGGAACTTGGCATGGTAATTTCTCCCCAAACAACAATGACTTGGGACACTATGGAAAGAATCCGGCAGTTAGTAGTGAACACAGAAGCTGAAAGGTCACGGTGTAAAGAGAATCTGGGCAGGGCAGCATGCTGGGTCATGGACGGCCAAAGTTCTGAGCAAGCAGAAGCCATGAGAGAGAGAAAAGGTGAATAGAGCAAAGAGCGAGGAAGCCAGGTGGTAGCAGGAAGAGAAGTGGACAGACATGGAGAGAGGCAAATGGGTAAAGAGCTGAGACACATTAGTGACTGTGCCCAGGCATTGCTGCCGAGCCCCAGAGTCCTCTCAGGTCCAAAGGACCTGTGGTCTCAGCCTCCACTGGGCCTGGCTCACCTTGGGGCCTGCTCCTTCCAGACCCTGTTAGTTCAGCTTCTGCAGAGCATCTGGGAGACCTGGCTTTGTGGCTGGGGTTCTCATCTTCTCGTTCTCATGGGCATTCTTACCACAAACCCTAGGTTTTTCTGAGGAACTCTAGTTGAGTCTTTGTTTCTTGCAACCTAAAAAGCTCAACTAACAGGCTGCCTTTGTTGATCTGGCAATTTGAATTTCAGAGCCCGGGGCCACAGGCGGGTCCTGGGATGGGTGTATATAGAAGCTGGGAGAGACTGAGCTGAGCCCAACATTGCGGTCTGGAAGATCTGGCCTCCAATGTCCAAAGCTCCTATTCCCGGGGCCCCGCAGTCCTCCTCAAACAGAGCTGTCGATGAGTCCATGGAAGTTGGCTGGCACGAGGGTCTGGTCCTTGCCCATCCATGCTAGTTAACTGGCATGTCAGTGCCCTTGTCCTGCCTCAGCATCAGAACTGTGATCAGCCAAGAGAGCTGGGAGAGGATGGGTAGCCCAATCTTTATGCAGTGCTTCCCCTAAAATTTGCAAGGCCTAAAGCAAAAGTACAAGGTCTCCTGACCAGCCCCCTTTTTTTACACCCCTGGCTCCATCCAGTCCCACTTGGGGGTCTCACGAACATAGACATAGACTCCCCCGCTACAAGTCCAAGCTCCACTTATACTTGCTTCCACCCCCTCAATAGCTACCCTTTGGCCAACGCTCAGGTGGAGGGGTATGCATCCTCATGAAATTCAATCAGTTCATGGATGGCTGATTTTTCAGAAGTAGATTACCAGGCCTTTCTTCTGAGGCAACTCTGGGTGGACTCAAACTGCCAATCTTTTGATTAACAGCTGAATACATTAACCATTTTCCAAAAAATCAGCCACTGAGAACTCTATGGAGTACAGTTCTACTCTGACACACATGGGGCCGCCATGAGTTGGAATCAGCTCCATGGCAACTGGTACTGGTATTTGCCAGTTATTCGGCTTTACTTACATAACTCATTTAACCCTCTCACTACTAAGAAGTAGTACTATCCTCAATTTAAGATGCTTAACTAAAGTTTAAAAAGGTTGGGTAATTAGTTGAGTAATTTTTCTAAAGTCATTCAGTAGTTGGCCTAAGCAGGATTTGAACCAAAGTCTCTATCTAGCTCTAAGTGAATGGTATGGGGCAAGTCATAACGTAGTAGCCCAGTTCATACTGAATTCCCCTCACTCCTCCCTGCCTGCTGCCTTCCTGCCTTCTTCCCTCTTCCTACTCCCCTCTCCTCCTTTGCCTCCTCCCTTCTGCTCTTCAAAGGAGGTATCACCTAGGTAGGTCCCTTCTAACTCTGACAGTCTCCAATGGTCTGTGGCAAGCACATTCCCAGGGTTAGCACTCATAAGATGCCCAGGGATAAAGGAGGAAAGGTTTGTGACCTCAAAGTGAGAGACAGAGAAAGAGCAGAGAATGCAGCCATCACTGCTCAGGGGCTTCAGACTGGCAACTAGCAGCTGACTCCCAGAAATGTGGAGATTAGCCGCAGCTCTTTCTGACTACCCCCCTTCCAACAACTGTTTAAGAAAAAAATCTACAGATAAATATTTGCAGAGCAACTTAGACACGGCCTCCACACACTGGCATAGACACACTCAGTCACTCTGGGGCAGTCACGTGATCTGGAGCCGCAGTGGCCCGTGCTCTCTCCCTCTCACCCTGTTGCTCTTTCACGCTCCTGCTCTCTCGCCACAAAATGCTGACCCAGCAGAAGACTGGACAGTCACTACAAGGCTGGCCTGGGGCTTGAGGCCCAGGGACTAGAGGGGTGGGGACCAGTGTTCTAGCCTTCTCTGATGATTTCTCTAGGACTGCTGGCTCCCAGGCTCCCAGGAGGGTGTGGAGCATTTCTTAACAACATGTTAGGGACTAGTGAGCCACTTTTGAATGTGTGAGCTGAGAAAGACTTAAGAGACTGCCTCCTATCCCTCTCTCATTTCACGAAACTTCCAGATATTCTAAAGCCACTGACAGCTCCAAAATCACTGTGCTTTGGCTCAGTGTAAAAGCCAGGGTGGGATGACTGCTGTGACAAACCACGTCAAATTCTTAATGGCTTGGCACTGAAAGGTTTATTTTTCACTCACCTAGCAGCCCAAAGTGGATCAACAGTAGTAGGATGGGAGGACTCTGCTCCACACAGTCATGCAGGAACCCAGGGTCTTATCATCTGTTATGGATTGAATTGTGTCCCCCCAAAATATGTGTTGAAAATAATAACCCCT
Source organism: Trichechus manatus latirostris (assembly GCF_000243295.1). Lineage (NCBI taxonomy): Eukaryota > Metazoa > Chordata > Mammalia > Sirenia > Trichechidae > Trichechus > Trichechus manatus. The sequence goes on along the minus strand of NW_004444030.1, from coordinate 8,721,715 downwards.
ATACTTGCGGATGTAATCCCATTAGGAATAGAGGTTTCTTTGTTACATTAATGAGGCCATACCAGCCTAGGGTATGTCTTAAACCAATCACCCTTGTGATATAAAATGAACAGATTAGGCACAGAGAAGCAAGCAGAGATAGGGGAATATAGATGCTATGCCACGTGAAGATTGCCAAGGAGCCAAGGAACAGAATCTGAAAAGAGACAAGGACCTTCTCCCAGAGCCGACAAAGAGAGAAAGCCTTCCACTAGAGCTGGCACCCTGAATTTGGACTTCTAGCCTCCTAAACTGTGAGAAAATCAATTTCTGTTTGTTAAAGCCACCCACTTGTGGTATTTCTGTTATAGCAGCACTAGATGACTAAGACACCATCCTTGGCACTGCCATCTCCAAAGAGATCTCTGCAAGATGGAAAGAGCAGATGAAGGGCTGCATGGAGAAGATTTTTATGGGCCAGGTCTGGAAATGGTGTACATCACTTCTGCCTACATTTCTCTGGCCAGAACTCATCACATAGCCACACTGAACTGCAAGGAGGCCCAAAAAGAGGAGAAACTCAATACTGAGAGCATCATCAATCTGTACCACACTCTGGAAGGAAACATGACTTTTTGCCTTTCACTTAAAGCTGCCATTATTATTCTCTTAGGCAGGTGTTAATAATAATAACAATACAATAAATAATAAAAAGCAGCTAGCATTTTTCAGCACTTACTATGTGTTCATATCTGTGCAGAGATTATTTCATTTAATCCTTACTACAATCTTACTCCAAGGTACTGGCATTATTTCTATTTTCACAGGGAATAACTGAAGGTAAGAGAAGGTTAGTGACTCCTCTCAGGTCACACAGCTTGTAGGGGTCCTGCTGGGATTTGAGTCCAGCTCTGTCTGACTCCAATGAAGTTGCTCCTAATTGCTATGCTAGACAGTCTATTGCAGTACTTGAGCACACCCAGGTTGTGCAGTTAAAGACTGCCAGGCTGGGATTTAGCCATGGCTGGGTCAAGTCACCCTCTAGTGGACAACAGAGAGGCTGGACCATTGTCGCCCACGGTAGTATCCTCACCCTCACCACCCAAGCAGGGGCAGAGAGCCTCTGAATCACCAGGCAACTTGACAGCACAGACCCTGCTGCGTAAAATTGCTTTTACAAAACACTTAATTTTTATGGTCTAATTCAGGATGACATTGAATGTGCTCCAGCAGATTCCTCTGCCCCTTTTCTATCAGCTCACCCCTTCTTTGTACACTCCTTCTTTGTACCTCTTTCCCTCAAGCTGACGCTTTTCTTGTGGGCATCAAGGCCCTTGCTCTGAGCCCTGGTTGTTCTTCGTCCTTGGGAGGAAGCCAGATCTACAAGGTGGGATGAGACACCCCCAGGCTGTCTTCTGGTTGCCTCCTTCTCCAGGTTCTTCTTAGTACCATAGCCTCAGAACCTACCACTGCCATAGCAAATTCACAAACAGAATGGGCACTGGGGTCAGACAGGCTGGGTCCAAGGCTGGATACGCCACTTATACGTTAGTTAGAGACCTTGGGCAAAAATTAACCTCCCTCACTTTCTTCCTTTGTAAATACCTTCCTCACAGGGCTGTGGTGAGGATCAAATGAAATAATGTGGGTAAAGTGCTTAGCACAGTGCCTGGAACACAGAAACAAATAAAAATGCTATTTGGTGCTATTAGTTCTGGGATAAAAATGTAGCAAGGAGCAGATATTCCCAGCAAACACTCCTCCCATTATCTGAGTAAGAGGATGCCACCTTTGCTCTGATTCTCACCCCTTTCTAGCTCTCTGAGACAACCTCTGTCACCAGGAAATATCCTAAACCTTAGTGATGTCGAATCACTGCTAGGGTGGCTGAGGAAGGAGTTAGCTAGAGAGACTGAATTGATCTAGATGATAAATTAAAAAAGGGAGAGGAGGATTAGCCCAGATCGTCAGAGAAGCAGATGCCAAGGTAGAATTAAATGTGCATGAATTTCATTAGGGAAATGCCTGTGTGGAAAGAAAGAAAGAAGGAGCCATTAAAGCAGGAGAGCTGTCAGACCACAGTGCAGGTGTGGCTCGAGTGAAGGAGAGAGAGAAAGAAGGTTGGGTGGAAGCATTCTAGTCAGCCCTGCTGTGCAGTCTAAGGAAGGTTTAGCAAAGCCATTGAGAGGCTTTGAGCCATATTGGCCGACAAAGGAGTCCCATGTCTCCCGGGAATGGGTCTGCCTTAGTTTCTATGCTGCACTCAGTCATTGGGGGAACAGCCCATGGGAAGCATGGCCTGATGCACATGTGGCTGTAGATTTTAAAGCATAGCAACTGGGGCCCTCAGTCAATTATCAAGGCACAGATAGTAGTAGTACTATCTGTACTGTCATGGCCACCTCAGAAAGAAAGAGGGGAAAAAGACAGCTGCGGACAGAAGTTGAGGCACGATCTGGACAGAGGCTGAGGAATGAAGGACTGACTTCACAGCAGTATCAGGGTAAGAGTAATGGGGAGATAAAATTATTGGAAATTGCAAATTACATTCTCTTTAATGTTTCTTGGGAGATACAAGTTATAGATTGGGAATTCCCTTTTTATTGTTTTTGGCTTACCTGGGCTATGCTTCTTCCAATGTAATTTATGACTGAGTCTGAGGCTTGTTCAGAAAACAAACCCATTGCCGTCGAGTTGATTCCGACTCATAGCGACCCTATAGGACAGAGTAGAACTGCCCCATAGAGTTTCCAAGGAGCGCCTGATGGATTTGAACTGCTGACCTTTTGGTTAGCACGTGTAGCTCTTAACCACTGAGCCACCAGGGTTTCCCTTGTTGTTCCAGTATTCAAGAAATTGTTTTATAAAATGTGGTGCCTGCAATGTGCACCCCTGATGGGGGCTTGGGCACAAACAGGGAGGGTTAGGGTTGGGCCCATGGCATTCTGGTGGCGTCCATGGTGGCAGCCTTCCTTGCCCTAGCCTGGCAGTTTTGTGGCGCATTGGGAGAGTGACTTGCCTGACTCTGAATCAGGTACCAAGAATGTCCCAGCACAGAGGCTGCAATCTCTTGGGTCACCTGTGAGCCATGGGATGGGGCAGTGGGCTTGGGGGAAGGGAATATACTTGGCTTAACTTTTTCACCCCCGACTAGGGTATGGCACATCAGTTCAGCAGCTAGTGGGTCGCACATGTGCCTGTACTCCAAGTCACAGGGTGGGGCCCTCAGATACGTGTTTGTGCTCACCCATGAGTATCTTGAGGACTGCAACATTAAATAGCAAGTAAAAAACATCACAACAAGTTGAGAGAGGGACTTTAAAAGAAAGAAAAATATTTTATATTACTTTTTTTCTGGCTTTTTGAACAAGGAGCCTACATTTTTATTTTGCATCAGGGCCTGCAAATTACATAGCCAGCCTGCTTTCACTTGCCAGTCAGTATAGTACTTCTTACCAGTGTTCATCTCAAGGGCTTTGAGCTGCGAATGGTTGGGTCCTATGAGGACAAGTATCTACAGGAATGAAGTCAAAGCAGTGGTTTCAGAGTTCCATCCTCAGCCTCCAAGTCCCCCACCTCTATGCCTTGCCTCCACGGGCTCTGACAGCATCCGGCCACCTCCCATATTCTACCATCTTCTCCTATTTCTATCTTTCCTTACTCCTTCTTTCCGCCTCTGTCTCTCCCACAAAAGGAGTGGCCCTCAATGTTCTGTTCCTTAGTCAACTTGGCAGATGAGACAACCTTGCTTGCTGAAAATGAAGGGGACTTGAAGCACTTACTGATGAAGATCAAAGACCACAGCCTTCAGTATGGATTACTCCTCAACATAAAGAAAAGTAAAATCCTCACAACTGGACCAATAAGCAACATCATGATAAACAGAGAAAAGACTGAAGTTGTCAAGGATTTCATTTTACTTGGATCCACAATCA
>NW_004444030.1:8653551-8717701 GCF_000243295.1 Trichechus manatus latirostris | reverse complement strand
GACCAATAAGCAACATCATGATAAACAGAGAAAAGACTGAAGTTGTCAAGGATTTCATTTTACTTGGATCCACAATCAACACCCATGGAAGCAGCAGTCAGGAAACCAAAAGATGCATTGCACTGGGCAAATCTGCTGCAAAAAAAACAAAACAAAACAAAACTCATTGCCACTGAGTCAATTCCAACTCATAGTAACCCTATAGGACAGAGTAGAAGTACCCTATACTGTTTCCAAGCAGAAGCTGGTGGATTTGAACTGCCGACCTTTTTTTGGTTGGCAGCCATAGCTCTTAACCACTGTGCCACCAGGGCTCCAAGCAAAGATGTCACCTTGAAGACTAAGGTGCGCCTGACACAAGCCATGGTGTTTTCAATCACCTCATATGCATGCAAAGGCTGTATGATGAATAAGGAAAACTGAAGAACTGACGCCTTTGAATTGTGGTGTTGGCGAAGAATATTGAATGTACCACGGACTGCCAAAAGAACGAACAAATCTGTCTTGGAGGAAGTACAACCAAAATGCTCCTTAGAAGCAAGGATGGCGAGACTACGTCTCACATACTTTGGACATGTTATCAGGAGTCATCAGTCCCTGGGGAAGGACATCATGCTTGGTAAAGAAGAGGGTCAGTGAAAAAGAGGAAGACCCTCAAGGAAATGGATTGATACAGTGGCTGCAACAATGGGCTCAAGCATAACAACGATTGTGAGGACGGTGCAGGACTGGGCAGCATTTCATTCTGTTGCACATAGGGTCGCTATGAGTCAGAACTAACTGGACCGCACCTAAAAACAACAACAATCTTGTAGATTGAGTCCCGCCTCATTAACATAATTGCCAATAATCCCACCTCATTAACATCATAGAGATAAGATTTACAACACATAGGAAAATCACATCAGATAACAAAATGGTGAACAATCACATGATACTGGGAATCATGGACTATCCAGGTTGACACACATTTTTGGGGAACACAATTCAATCTATAACATTCCCCATCTACAATTCTAGTCAATGGAGCAAACATTGCTTGGATGTGTGTGCAAGGCATTGTGCTCTTCCCAGGATATACTGTAATCTCGAACTCAACGCGTCAAAAATGGAAGTTACCAGTCATCCTCCATAAGTCAGCTCTTCCTTCTGACTTCTATTTCTGGCAGTGACATCTTCATTCTCACCATCATCCAGGTCTTAAACTTTTCTGGTAGTCTTTTACTCTTCCTTTCCTTCACCTCTCACATCCAATAAAGCTCAAAATTTTGTCATTCCTCCTTAAAAATGTGCCTAGCATTTGTTTCTTCCTGTCAATTCCTATTGCCAGCAGCCTAGTTCAGACCTTCATCACCTCATGCCTTGACAAGGGCTTCCAACTGACCTCTCAGCGCTAAGTCTGTCTCCCTTCCAATTATACCTGTACATGGCTCTAGGAATGAGTTTATTTAAAATTGCTCTGCTGATGGTGTCATTCTGTTACTCAAAAAGTTTTAGTGGTTTCTTATCAAACAATCTAGCTTCAGTTTAATAGTCATAATATCTGATCATATCAGGTATGATCATGTCATGCTCAGAATAATCCTAGCATAACCTAAACACACACAGACACACAGACACACACACTCACTTTGACTAGGTAATTTCTGTTCATCCTTCTGAGCTCAGCTCCCTTTTCATAACAGGCTATAGTACTTCATATTTATCATTATTGTAATTAAATTGTGTAATAAGTGATTTAATGTGAATCTTCCTTACTGAAATAGAAACTTCATGAGATTGAAGACTGGGTTAGCCTAGTTCAGACAGATGTCTTTCCCTGGCTAACATACAGTAGGTATTTGGTAATTATTTGTTGGATAGATGAATGAACCACCATTTATTGAGTGTCAGATTCTCTGCCAGATGCTCCAACTCACTTGGCCCTCATAATAGCCTTTTCAGTGAGCCCTAGTGGCACAACGGTTAAACACTCAGGTGCTAACCAAAAGGTTGGTGGTTTGAACTGGTGATGTTAGGGAGGATTCTCATAGAAGAAGGTGATGGGAGAAGCAAATTAATATTTTTGGGCACCTACTCTGTGCCAGTTCCTATGCTGAGCAATTTACATATATTATCCCATGTCACCCTTACAACCCAACCATATGAGGTAGACAGCATCATCCCCATTTTGGATTCCACTGAGTGGGTCAAGAAAAGCTTTCTAGAGTTACAAAAATATGAAGGATGTAATATTCTAACCATCCAAGGTAGACCCCAGGAGAGGAGCCCTGGAGAAGAAAGGCCATTTCCTCTATTTAGGCAAAGGCGTTGTCACCATTAAAGGCCGATATTAACACTCAGTTTTCCCCAGGCCCTTAAGCTCTGCTCCACTCTTTGGTCAAGCCTACAAAACCAAGCAGCCCCAGCACTGAACAAAGCAGTCCACATGGTGCAGCAGGTGATACAGCTAATTCAGCAAGGAAGCTGATTGCATTTTTGGCTTTTCAAGGGATTATTATAAACATCTGTTAGGAGAAAAAAACATTGTAAAGGTGATGAAGAATCAGAATTGCCTGGGCCCTGAGAACCCACTGTGCTGTTTTTGCATATCTTTAAAGCAGTTAGGATGTATGAGAGGTGTTATTTAAGGGAATAAATAACAACGTTTATAGGTTTTTCCTGGAGTGCAATGGGCTTTGCATAATCTGAAACTGTGCTCAGAGTAGATCCCCAAGCTTGGGGCATGCTTCTCAGAAAGTCTGGGGGTGGGTCCTGCTGAAGGATGGGTAGATTTGAGGTCCCAAGCATCTGCTCAGAAGCATTTCCAAAAGCATCACAGGCCAGAACTGGCTCCCTGCAGACCTTCTTCCGCACTGAAATCCCCTCAACCCAAGGGGAATATTTTGGGGCTTCTTTAGTCATTAACAGAGCCCTGGTGGTGCAGTGGTTAAGAGCTCAACTGCTAATCAAAAGGTCGAGAGTTTCAATCCACCAGTTGCTCCTTGGAAACCCTGTGAGGCAGTTCTACTCTGTGCTATAGGGCCAAATCAGGCAGAATCAACTCAATGGCAATGGGTTTGGTTTTTTTTTTTTTTAGTCATTGACACTATGTTGGTGGTGGTGGTGTTGTGTGCTGTTGAGTCAATGGCAACTCATAGTGACCCTGTAGGGCAGAGTAGAACTGCCCCATAGGGTTTCCTAGGCTGTAATCTTTACAGGAGGATACGCCAGCCGGGGAGGTTCAAACTGCTGACCTCTCGGTTAGCAGCCGAGTGCTTAACCACTCTGCCACCAGGGCTCCTTATTAACACTATAGAAAGAATTAATTAACTAGTTTTGTTCCATGATGTCAAACTCTTGGAAGGGCCCACATCAATAGGAGTTTGAACTGGAAGAAACATTCTGAGGGAGAAAGTGGCAGTGTAAGGAAGAGGGTCTCATTCGTGGGCATGATGGGGAAATGTTTTGGCAGATGGAGGAAAAGGAAAGAGAAGGAAGTGGAGGTAAAAGGCTTCTGAAATCTTGTTTTCCAAACTCTGAATTTGTCCTTTAGGACCAGCTTTGCTGGCTTCCTCACCCAGTGTTCTCTTCTTCCCCACTGCAACCCTGTCTTTTCTTCCAGTTTCAATGATTTCCTGCCAACTCCAATCATCACTTCCCCCCACTCCCCCTTCTCAAAAGTCTTTCCACCCCTTGCCCCAGTGAATATCCTTCTTTCCCATATTAAATTATGTTCTTCTCAGGATGTGGGCATATCTGAGCATCTTGAATGATCCTCAGGGTCACCAAAGATCTGCTTATGAGGAACCTATAGCATCTTGGGAAAGACTAAAGGAAGGTAGATCAAGAAAAGAGTTAACTCTTTTGGAATCAGAAGGGCAGAGTGATTCTGAGCACAGGCCTGCATCACAGGCCTCAGAAATCCATGTGTGAGTTCTGGAGTATGTAGCCTATTATAAAAAAGGAAGCCAAAGTAATGATAAGAAGGAATTGGGCTCTGGAAGAGAAAATTCACCTTGTGAATCTTGCAGCTTCTACTCACATTGCTGTCTTTACACAAAGATGATTTTTCTGAGAAAGTTGTTATGAAGCTCTAGGCAAAGATTCTAAGGGAAAATCATGGCATGTTTCTCCTTTACCTGAAAAACTGGTACAACATTCATCAGTTTCCTAATCCATTGTGATACCTCCAAATCAAAAGTTTGAGAAAAGTCAGCCTCTCCTGAAGCATATGACTAAAAGGATAAGAGTGAAATGTGAATAAAATCAGAGTTCCTTGAGATGGAGGAAGGAGGTGGGATGGGAAATGAATACAAGCGAGGCAATCAATAATACATACTTATGATGGTTAATTATATGTGTCAACTTGGCTAGGCTATGGTTCCCAGTGGTTTTGCCAAACACTAGATTAGTTGTTGTTCCATAATGTAACCTAATGCAATGTAATGTAATCACCTTCCATGATATAATCTAAGGTGATACAATCAGTCAACTCATTGAAAGAGGGGTTCCTTAGGGTATGGTCTGCCTTCAGACTGTAAATAAGTATTTTGGCAGAACTCACTCTCAGTCTCTCTCAACTCCACTCTTCCCTTTGCCTGATCTATGGATCTTGGGACACAAGCTTGAAATCTCCAGCCTGCCACCTGGCCTACAGATTTTGGACTTCCTTGCCCTCGTAATTGCCTGAACAAATACCTTGAAGTAAATCTTTCTCTCTCTCTCTGTACACACATACACACACATCACACACACATATACATACATATGTGTGTGTATGTATGTGTGTCTCACTGGTTCTGTTCTCTAGAGAAACTTGACTAAGCAGCACATTACTATACCTGATTTCTCCTAAATAAGGAGGTTTCCCAACCTGGGTTCAGACTAGGAAGGAATCAGTATTTGTTCTGGTGGTATCTGGAATGGACCAGAAACAGCCATAGGAGAGAGAAGGGGGTGCTCTAACAGAGAGAAAGAAAGAGATCCATATGAGGATACCAATGGGTATTGGCTCATTTCCTTCGGGGCCATTTTTCTAACATTAGATGAGCCTGCTCCATCTCCCTTGCAAAGTTTAACTTAATAAAGCTAGAAGCAAACTAGCTTTAAAATTGCTGTATGGGAGCTTTGGCTCTTTTCAAATAGCAGGATTAACAGGAACCGCAGGAAGCCACTCCAACAAGGAGCCATTAGCCCAAAGCTCTGACAGCTGGATGGCTGGAGTGAGTCCACCAGGATGGACTTCTCCAGTTGTGAGTGGGCTGGGTGCCATTGTACATATTTGGGCTTGGTGAAGTCTTCAGGCAGAGTTGACGTTGGAACAGGGAAATGGCTGTGATTCCCCTTTTCCTACTTAACAGAGCATTTTATACATGCAGTGAGCCTATAGGCTGAGTGGGAAAAGGGATAAGTAGGCAGTAACAGAAGTAAAAATTGAATTCTAAAGGTTACTTAGGTCGTTTTTAACTGACTGATATTGCTTTACAACACTTTTATTAAAAACATGGCACATGGACCAGAAACATCAGCATCTTCTGGGAGCTTGACAGAAATGCAATTTCTAAGGCCACACCCCAGACCTATTGAATCAGAATCTCTAGGTTGGAGGCCCAGGAGTCTGTGTTTTAACCAACTCTCCAGGCACTGCCTCAAGCTCGAGAGGCAGTCCCTGTGGCTTTTCCTAGAAAATTGGTAGATCTAAAGGGAGGAGGGAAAGGTACTTGATAAGGCCCCAGAGGATTAGCTAGCTGCAAAAAATGGTGAAGACAAACAGAGCCTAGAAGAAACAGATCAGTAACTTATCCTGAATGGGTGTTTTCTGTGCCAGGGATTTCCTCAAACTACAACAAATGCCGTCGTGAATCAACCTTGGCAGACATTACAGGGGAGGACTTGGATGAAAGAAAGGCCGTATACTCAGGACCACTGCATATCTCTGCTTGACTGTGCACTGTACAACTCTAGAAGGCACCTCGGAAACTATCAGTGCCGTAGAATTGTGCAGTGTAGAAGCCCTGCTGATATACCCCTAATCAAAGCATTTTAGATCTCGAAAGGACCATAAATCTCAATTGCTTCAATTTAAAGACCAAAGGAAGTGAAATACCTTGACCAAAATCACATGGCTAATTTAGCAAGAGACCCAAGACCTTGAAAACCAAGATGTCTACCACTCAAAAGAGATAAAGAGCAAAATATTGAAAAATATCAGTTTTATTTCAACAACAAAAATGCAAATATCTGGTAAGAAGGGAATGGTGAGGTGAATTATATTAAATTCACCAGCTAAAATACTACTGAGTGACTAAAATATTTATGGAGTTTTTTTTTCTTTATGAAGATTTATATATACGTATATCTAAAAATCAGGTTAGAAAATTGTGTATTGTGCTTTAGGAGGCTTTCCCAAACCTGTGAGATCCTGTTCACTGCTGCTGTTGACCCCACCACAGCCCCAGTGGATGCTCCTTGTCCCACAGCACCCACTGAGCAGCCTCTGAAGTCTAAGAAGAGCTATAAGCAGTTCTCAGTCCTGGGATGAGAATTCCCTGGGGAGCTTTAAAAAGAACATTGCCCAAACTTCATGCCAGACCAATTGGATCAGACTCTGTGGGGGAGGTGCTTAGGCGTTTATATTAAAAACAAAATAAAATGAACGTCTCCAGATATTTCTGCACAGTGAAGACTGAGACTCACTAGGTTGAGGAAATGGGTCAAATTAGCCTTCTAACTTTGGATAAGTCTCTTGTTCAGTAGGGGCCAATGCAACAGGAGGCTAATAAAGCTGGCTAAGGCACTGTTGCTCTTGACTTATAATTTAAAAAGAGCAGCTATTTCCTTGAGTTCATTCACTATACGATTGTTGTAGATTAAAGATGGTTGCAAATATTTTGCTACTCTTTCCATTGAGAGGTAGAGTTTATTTCCTTCCTCTTGAATTTGGGCTGACCTTAGTGACTTATTTGACTGGCACAATAGAATATGCCAGAAGGGATGTTCAATGACTTCTATGGCCAGGTCGTAAGAAGCCTTTCTACCCAGCCTTCTTGCCACACTTGCTCTGGGGGAAAGCTATCACATAAGAGATGCAGTGCTGTGGAAGCCCAAGCTAGCCACTTGGAGAGGCCTGGTGGAAAGAGGAATTCTAGCTAGCTCAACTGTTCCAGCCACCCTAGGCCAGGTACCAGTAATGTAAGTGAAGAAGCTGTCTTTGACATCCCAGCCCCACAGATGTTCATCTCTTTAACTGGAGACACATCTGGCACCAAATTAACAAGATTCTTGATTGTTCTTCTCTATATACCTGACAACCATCATAGAATTATTGTGAAATTCCACCTTTTCCTGGTCTTCTTCTTATGTCTTATTAGTGACTGGACAGTGGAAATTTGAGATGCAGAGAAGCATAAGCTCTGAGGTGTCTGTGAAGTTTAGCACATTTTTAAGGTTTATGGACTTAGATATTCAGATAGACATTCCCAAAAGTGCTAATCTCTATGTCCACACTACCTAGTCCAAGAGAATGTAACACGTAGCCCACCACATTAGAACTAAATTTTGTTCAGCCAACTTTGTCAGGCTGGGTGGGATGCGCATTGCTGTTTACCTGGGTTTGATAGCCTAATGGGTCTAATAGTATATAGAAACCAAAAACCAAACTCATTGCCATCGAGTCGATTCCAACTCACAGCGACCCTATAGGACAGAGTAGAACTGCCCCATAGGGTTTCCAAGGAAGAGCCGGTGGATTTGAACTGCCAACCTTTTGGTTAGCAGCCGAGCTCTTAACCACTGTGCCACCAGGGCTCCAAAGTGTATAGAGTGCAACTAAATTAGGTATATGATAATGCCAGAAGAGTTCTTTAACAAAGAACTTTATTAAGATTGTAAAAAGGAACCATTGAGGCTCTAAAACCAAATTGCTCATGATAGACACATACATACCACAAAAAGCTGTAAAGGATATCTGGTGGCTTCTTCTAGAATTCTCCGATTTCTCTTCAAAATATTAACTAATGTGAACAATGGAATAGGATTTGCCTCTCCTTATCTTTCTGCTGATCCTCTTCTGTGCATCTGGACTGCCTGAGCAGCAACAGCTGACTCTTCAGGGTCTTTTGTTTCACATTAGAGAATGTTTTTAGTCTTTGCTTAAGCCACTTCAAAGCAGAGTCTTTAAGAATGAGTTGATTTACCTGGAAGACTTGTTTTCTCTACAAAATTACTCTAAAATGCTGGGTGCCTGTTGTATTTGTTAATTCTGGCGAAGACTTTTCTTCTCTATCCAGAGCACTGTTTATGCATCTGCATCCCCTTGGCCTCCATTGATGTCTCAATAGGGAGAAAATATCTAAACTCCCTTTGTCAAGAAGTACAACTTCCCTGTTACCATTCAACCTGTAGATGGTTTCCCATTACAGTTTCTATAGCTGGAGTTCATTGGTATAACTGTACACTCACTTTACACCCTCTATCATGTGGACCACATGTATGCTATGTACAATCATTTATGTGAAAGATTAGAGGAACCAACACAAAAATAGTATTGTCACGGAGGAATTATAGATGGATTTTTCTGTTCCCCAGAGTTTGCCTACTAATATTTCTGCTTTTAAAATTTAAATAACTAAAAAAATATACCTGTGCTACTTTCAACAAATTATACTACTTCTAACATTCCTTCTTTGGAGTTATTGAACAAATTTCTTAAGAGTTTATGCCTTTCCACCCAATAAACCCCAGGAACACGGTTTTAGGAGGAGAGATTCCTACTTTCTTTGACCTTCTGATTTTAATGAAAAATTATCTCAGGGAAGAAGCCGTAGGAATCTGGTTAGAGGTGCCCTGTTGGAGCATATGAGTTGGTCCAGGTTGTCATTTTCCTTGAAAGCAGCATAGAGAGCTTCAGGTCAGGGAATGAAAGATTTTACTGACACAAAGACTAGTATTTTTGCTTTGTTGGGGAGGTGATAAACTCTTATCAGCTGCTGAGGTTTTAAAGTCAAGAAATTCCCACAAGAATTGCTGAGTATCACAACATTATCCCTAGAAATAGGTCAGAAGCTTTATATTATTTCTTCAATAAAGAATCTTGGAGTTCATAAGAACGGTTGTTATGATCGTTTGATGAGCATGCTTAACTCAACAGTCCAGCTCCCATTGAAGTGTCTAGGTGATTTACAGGGATCCAGGGGAATAATACAGAAGCTCTCAGAAGAGACTGTATAAAATATGGGCTTCTGCTGTGTAACAAATTCCTCCACATACTTCGATTCGCAAGTCTTGGTGTGCCAGACTACCAGAAAGTAGGGCATCCAATCTTGCACCATTGCTGGCCATGGTATGTAGCTATAGAAAACACTGTTGTATTGGTTGTCCAGCTCATGAAGATTTATACTCTCCTTGAGAGCTTTTATACACAGAGATGGACCCAGCGGCTTTAATGGTGCTATGTGACCCAAGCCCACTAATAGATCCAGAGGTGGACATCCAACCAAGTTAGGCCAGTCCAAATCCTTCCCTGGAATTTTTTAAACTGGAAGTAACTCCTTCACTGGTGGTGGGATCTAGAAAGAGAAGCTCAAGAAATCTCAGTGACTATATTTTCCTTACTGCAGAAGAAGCCCCTTTTATCACAAAAAGAGAGGACAAGTGGAAGGTAAAGATGAAAAAAACTCCAAGGGGCGTTGAAGTCTCTAATTCCAGTTATTCCTAAAGCCCCTTTCTTCCTTCAGATATGTTAGACATTTCAATATTCATCCAATAAATTCTCATTTGTGCTGAAGATGGTTTGATTTGAGTTTCTAACACTGTCATCAAAAATGTCCTAATACAAGGACCCTGGATAGTGGCAGACCATACTGGTCAGTCATGCAGGAACTCCTCAGTCCTCTGGCCCATTACCTTCTGATAGGAGCAAATTTGATCAAGAGCTACTGGCAAATGTCATCAGTCACCCTGTTGGGGAAGAGGGGCGAGGGAGTGAGCACCCTAGACTCAGCCTGGATCAATATTTGAGTACATACATGCTTTTTTGTTCTTTTGTCTTCTCTGAAAAGCAATTCCTTCCCAAATTTCTGTTCTAGGAGAGTCCTGACATCTGATACTAGGTCTGGAGAAAATGAACTCTTTTGAGCCCACCTGCAGAATCCTTTCCTTGAACCCTTCCTTAAACCCTTTTCCTACGTGCTTCCGCATGTATGATCAGTAGGGCCGGGATGAGGGTAAAGCAAGGAAGGTGCTGAGGGCACAAAAGTTAAGGAGGTGCTTACTCTGTGGGTTTTTCAAGTGCCTGAGGCTTCTTGCTTACCTCACCCTAGTCCTGACCCTGATGATCACATGAGCTTCATCTGGGTTCATTGTACAGGGTAAAAACATTCAATATGGTGAAAACCTACTTTCATCGAGTTAATTCTGACTCATAGTGACCCTACAAGACAGAGTAGAACTGCCCCATAGGGTTTCCAAGGAGCAGCTGGTGGATTTGAACTGCTGGCCTTTTGATTAGCAGCTGAGCTCTTAATCACTGCACCACCAGGGCTCCTCAACGTGGTGAGGGGTTAAAAAAATTCTAGACAAAGAATCAAAAATCAGAATTTTCATCTTGGCTTTATCACTGACTCAATATAATCTCAAAAACACTCTATAACCTGTCTGGGCCTTAGTTTCTTATTGATAAATTAAGGATATCTGTCTTACCCTGGTGGCGTAGTGATTAAGTGCTACAGCTGTTAACCAAAAGGTTGGCAGTTCGAATTCACCAGGCGCTCCTTGGAAACTCTATGGGGCAGTTCTACTCTGTCCTATAGGGTCACTCTGAGTTGGAATCGACTCGACGGCAATTGGTGTATTTTTTTTTTTTTTTTTATCTTTCCCCTAGTTACTTCCAACCAATATGACAAAAATATAACATTAGGAGACATGTCCAAGGTTTTGAAATGCATTCCCTGAAAATTTAGACCTAATCTCTTGGGCCAATGCTAGTTTTGCCTGTGACTCATTACTTAATTAATTAAGAAAATAGGTATTAAGTGCCTATTGTAATCAAGGCTCTGTAGGAGGTACCAAAGGGGAGTACAAAGAAAAATTCAACAAAGAAAGAGCTCTACAGGAAATGGAAGTTTGGTAAAATTAGGGTGTGACTGCAACCAGTATCCTCATATCCCATGCCCAATGATCCCTGTGACCCAATTCCCTTCCTCACCTAGCTGACGAGAGTCAACCCAGATCTCTAGAAGCTGACTTACTTTTTATGCTAGGTCCACCTTTGCCCAAAGGGTGATGAGCAGGAGGCCCAGAGTTGCCACTGGGCTGACCCTCATTTGAATTATCTTAGGAGAAAAGAAGCCTTGGTGGCCCAGTGGTTAAAATGCTCGGCTGTTAACGGAAAGGTCAGTGGTTCGAACCCACCAATTGCTCCGTGGGAGAAGGATGTGGCAGTCGGCTTCCATAAAGATTACAGCCTTGGAAACACTATGGGGCAGTTCTACTCTGTTCTATAGGGTCACTATGAGTCGGCATTGACTCAATGGCAGTGGGTGTTTTTGGTTTTAGGAGAAAAGGGATTCAGCCCCAAGAACAACTACCCATACCCTTGATTTACCTGGTGCCTTCTGGTCCCAGACCCAGAAGACAGAATTAGCAGATGAGTGGGTCGGGTCTAAAGGAGAAAGCTCCCAATGAATACCCTTTATTGCTGTTTTTGGTCTTTCTTGACCTTTGATGACATGATCTTTTATTTCAAAGTCCAGGATAATTGGAAATAAAATGAAATCTCCAATGTTCAGGTTCATAGCACCTCTGAACAGTGGCTGGGGTTGGAATTGCACTGTATATTTAACACTTTGCATTAATTGACAAGGTAGAAAGTCCTCTGCAAATCTTTGTACTTTTGCTGCTCTATCTGGGGCAAGAGATGCCAGCAATTTAACAAGCACAAGGGTATAAATCACGCGCTGAAATCTTTCACCGTGGAAGGACAAAGATTTTCTAAAAGAATGAAAAAAAGCCACCCAGGACTAGGCATTTTAGGAGTCAGTGCTGGGTCTAAATGTTAAACATTTACATTTTACAGCAAAGTGACATTTTTAAAGGGGTTATATTGCCCATTTGCAGCCGTTACTCGCTGCTGGCCATGGGCTTGGGGCTGGAGCTGGATGATGAATCAAAGACACCCTTTGTGCCACGTCACTAAGCAACGCCCTCCTCTTCTGTCTTTCGCTGAGCCTGGGCTGGGCATACAGATTGTGTCATCCACATGGCGGATTTACAGGTTGCAAATTATGCCAGCCAAAGTTTTCTGAGGAAAAGGCAGCTGGGGCTGGGTTCTGGCCATGTCTCAACTATATGCTGGGAGTAAAACATGGAGAAAGTGGGGATTGGCATGAGTGGAAAAGGTCAGACCTATCCCTCTGTTACAGTCTTCAAATTAACTGTCTAGAACAATGTTTCCGTCAGAGTGGGCAAATATATAGCGTGCATGCTGGCATGACCCCCTCTGCCACCCAAAGCAGACATCACTAATTGATCATAGTACTCTTTCCTGCTGGCCAGACATGGCCTCAGAATTGTACTTGATATGCACTCCAGGCAGCCCACCAGCTGGTCAGTTGGCACATGAGATGAACCTATTTATCATCCCTGCCTTGACCTTTGTGCCAAAATCTGTTTCCAATCTCTGTCTTTTCACATTAAGACTGGAAGCTTCAGGAATTCTCTATGTGTAACTGTCTCTGGTAACAGCAATAACAATAGTAGTTAACATTTGTTGAGTGATTCTTATGGGCCAAGAACTTTATATGCATGAAATCATTTAATCCTCACAATAATCCACTGATACCTATATCAAATACAAATAATAATATCTGCATTTATTGAACACCTACTGTGTACTGGGTATTGTGCTTAATGTTTTAATCCCTACATATTCCCATTTCACCATGAAATGAAGGCTCAAGGAGATTCAGAAAGTTACTCATAGCCACGTAGTCAATCAGAGGAAGAGGCGGGAACTGAACCCAAGATTGTCTAACTCCAACGCCTGAATTCTCAAATGTGCACTACACCTTGGCCTTTTGTCACACCAGCTCACCATTATGACGCTCTTGTTTAGTTTTCTTCTTTACTTCCAAAAGAGGGAGTTTTTTTTTTTTTCCCTAACAGAGTCTCACCGTAGACTTCCCCTAACTATCTCCAGCTTCCCTGACAACATTCTTTTACCCTTTCTGTCCCTCACTTTCATTTTAAATAGATGAACCGGCATACTTTTCAGTAGAGGTAGAGTACTGAGCCTACAGAGTTGAATCTGGAAGACCTTTAAGGAATGGACAGAATCTCATTCTGGCTGAAGTTTTCGGCATGAGGGACCAGAGAAGAGACTGCAGTAGCTCATTCATGATCAGCGGTGGCAGCCCTTCCTGGAACCACGCTTGGGGAGTCAACCTTCTCTAGTCCATGTGTCTGCTATGGGGGTGCAGGGAGACCCACCTCACTAGCAGCCTCCTATTCTGCATAAGGCAATTCACGTCTTTAATTGAACTCTTTATGGGAAGTCTAGGGCGAGACTCTGGTAGGAAAAAAAACTCCCTCTTTTGGAAGTAAAGAAGAAAACTCAATGAGAATGTGAAATGGGACTATGTGGGTATTAAAACATTAAACACAGAACTCAGCACACCGTAGGTGTTCAATAAATGCAGATATTATTATTTGTATTTGATATAGATATCATTGGATTGTTGTGAGAATTAAATGATTATAAATGATTATTGTGAAGATTAAAATAGAAGTCTCAAAACCATCAAACCATCAAACTTCTGACACCCCCCGGGACAGAGGGTCTGTGTCTTCCTGTTCCTTTATTGTCTGGTACCTACAAGATGCTCAAATAAGAGTAAAAAGCAGCTGCCATGTAGTTGACCCCTACTCATGGCAATCCATGTGTGTCAGAGTAGAAATGTACTCCATAGGGTTTTCAATGGCTGACTTTTTGAAAGTAGATGACCAGGCCATTCTTTTGAGGCACTGCTGAGTGAACTCGAACCTCCAACATTTCAGTTAACACCTGAGCATGTTAACCATTTGAACTGCCCAGAAACTCCTGTGGGGCAGTTCTGTTCTGTCCTATAGGGTCACTAAGACTCAGAATCAACTCGATGACAATCGTTTGGCTTTGTTTTAGTATGAAGGTCATGTTTGGATTTATCTGGCTTCTCAGGTCTATTCTTTATCCACAGTCCTTCTCCCCATTCTCCCCATGTAGGAAGTAATGTTTCTTTGGCCCCAATCTCCTCCTCTGTCCCTCCCTAATGTGATACCCTCCCTCCCTACAGAAGTCTCTCCATTTTCAAAGTTTCTTTTATATTCAAGCCCCTTTCCCCATCCTCTAGCTGTCTTCTATCATCCAGCCAGACTTCAGGGTTTCTCCTTGGTACATTGTCCTTTGAACCATACATTCAGACCCTCCCTGGAGACCCTGGGTGGGGATGTGTTCATTCCTCCCAGGTCCTAGGGTAATTAAGGTAGGCATCAAGTTTACCCAGAGGCACCTCAGAAGAAAGGCTTGGTGATCTACTTTAAAAAAATCAGCCATTGAAAACCCTATAGAGCCCAGCACAGGGAGGTGGGGGAGATTGCCCCTCGTGAGCCTGGAGACTTGGAGTACATGAGTTTCATCCCATGGGGAGGGGACATTTTGTAGCACAACTTCTTGTTTTAGTGATAAAAATATTTAGCTTCTCCAAGGCCTTGACTTCCCAAATCAGAGGCCCTCAAGGATCGTGCATGAAAGAGAAAGGTAAATGGGTCACATAGGTATTTGTAAGGGTTTGCCTTTCTCATCTCTTCTTGTATAAAACTCATATTGAAATTGTATTCCTTCTTCCTGAAGTTCATCATTTCTGGATTTATTTTTTTCTCTCTTTACACACCATAATGCCATACGTTGTTCTTACTCTACAAAACCAAGTGTGCAAGACATTCACACTGCTTTATTCTCTTTAAATTAGAATAAATGTGACTTCACCCCTCCTCCTCCCCTCCGCCACCAACACACAAGCTGAATGGCAAGAAATTCATTCTTAGTCATTACGGTTGTTCTTTCTTCTGACCTCCAGGGCCTCAGGGATCTTAAATACCTCTCATAGGCTTTACCTGACCTTTAGAGAACCTTTCCTCTCTCCAAATCTAGTAAACTCACAATCATAGGGTCCTGTAGATCTCTTCTTATGACTCCAGGCTTAGCCCCAATCATCTCCCTCTTATTAGCTCTTTCTGGGCAAATAATAAAAATAGTGACCACTTGTTAAAAGTTCACAGAAGCCAGGTAATGTGCCCTTCACTCCCTGCATTATCTCATTTACTTATCACACTTGTGTTCCTGAAATGGGAAGGAGTATTATCTGCTTAATTTAGGAGATAAGGAGATGAAGGGCTGGAGAGAAAGCACTAGCTCAAGATCACGCTAAGCAGGAACTTACATGTGGAGCCCATGCGCCTGACGAGCACAGTGGAGCCCTGCCTCCCTAAGTTCCTCTGTGTTCCCTTGCCCCAGCCTCACCTCAGCCCTTTGATTTAAGGCCACATTGCCCTGTGCCTATCAATGTCCATCAGTAGCTGGGCCATTTCCCTTGCCATAGGACAGTGCACGATGCCTTTCCAGGCCCCAGAGCATTCTGCTGAGGGTGCCTTCCCTATTTCACAGTCCTGTTTCCCTTCTGACTCCCAACCTGCTCTTACCGCTGAGTCCATTCCCAGACCAGCCTCCCACACACCCCCAGCCTGTGCCATCTGACGGTACTGCCAAGCTCGGTCATTCTCCAAGCCATTTCTCCGCCACCATCCAAGCTGCACATCTCCTCCTTTGGGAAGCATTTCCAAATCTGCCTGATGGAGCAGACAGCTTGACTGGCTGGGCCAGATGCTTGTGCAAATGAACACCAAAACCCTAAGTTGCAGAGTTGGGAGAAATGTTTTAAATCATGGATTCTAACCTTCCTCTTTTACAGAAATGGAAAGTAAATGAAGCCCAGAGAAGGGAAAGAATATGCCCAAAGTCAGTCAGCCAGGAAGGATCAAGCAAGAAAGAGCCCTGTCTGTACTCATGGCTGCTGGCTCCCTTCTCGCACCTCCATGCTCACCTGGGAGAGGGTCGTCCCAACTTCACTTCCCTCTTATGACTTTGTTGCTGTTGCTGGCTGACTTCGAGTTGGCCCCAGACTCATGGAGACCCCATGCACAACAGAAGGAAACGCTGCTTGGTCCTGTGCCATTCCCATGATCAGTTACAGATTGTAGCATTGTGCTCCATAGGGTTTTCATTGGCTGATTTTCAGAAGTAGGTTGCCAAGCCTTTCTTCCTAGTCCATCTTAGCCTGGAAGTTCTGCTGAAACCTGTTCAGCACCATAGCAGCACACAAGCCTCTACTGACAGAAGGGTGGTGGCTGGGTATGGGTGCATTGGCTGGGAACCGAACCCCAGTCTCTTGCATGGGAGGGGAGAATTCTACCACTGAACTACCACCGCCTCTCTTCTTAGGGCATTAGCCAAGGAGATGAGGGCCAGGAGTTTCCCTAGCAACTAGATGATGACGTAGACACCCTCCACTTTCCCCTTCACCATCTTAACACTGAATAGACATACATACACGTATATATATCAATTTCTATTATTATTATTATTATATTATAATTATTATTATTATAATCAATTTCTATTATTGACTTAATATGATTTTTAAACTATATATATATATATATACGTGTATACGCTTGTGTGTATGTATATACACAGAGAGAAAGAAGGAGCCCCAGTGGCACAGTGGTTAAGCGCTCAGCTGCTAACTGACCTCTCAGCTGCTAACTGAAAGGTCAGTGGTTCAATCACACCAGCCACTCTGCAGGAGAAATATGTGACACTCTGCCTCCATGTGGCAGTCTTCTTCCGTAAAGATTTACAGCCTTGGAAACCCTATGGGGTTATTCTATTCTGCCCTATAGGAACACTATGAGTTGGAATCGACTGGACAGCAATGGGTGTATATATATGGGTGTATGATATATATATATATGTATATGTATAATATATATATCCAACTATATATATACACATACATATATACAGTGAGTGTATATATACATATATGTGTATATATATATTTATGTGTGCATATACATATTTATGTGTGTATATGTGTGTATATATATGCATGTGTGTATATATACACACACACAATTTGATTTTGATTCTCCTGGTATCCAGATTTCTTTTTTTTTTTGTTTATTGTTATAGTCTAAGTGAAAGTTTACATTTCAAGTTAGTCTCTCATACAAAAATTTATACATACGTTGTTATGTGACCCTAATTGCTCTCCCTATACTGTGACAGCACATTCCTCCTTTCTATCCCTAATTTCCCATGTCTATTCAACCGGCTCCTAACCCTCTCTGCCTTCTCATCTCACCTCCAGACAGAAGCTACCCATTTAGTCTCATGTATCTACTTGAGCTAAGAAGCACACTCTTCATTAGTATCATTTTATGTCCCACAGTCCAGTCCAATCTTTGTCTGAAGAGTTGGCCTCTGGAATTGTTATAGTTCTGGTTGACAGAGAGCCCAGGGGACATGCTTTCTGGGTTTTTTCCAGTCTCAGTCAGACCATTAAGTCTGATCTTGTTACTAGAATTTGAGTTCTGCACCCCACCTTTCTCCTGCTCCATCAGGGACTCTCTGTTATGTTCCCTGTCAGGGTGGTCATTGGTGGTAGCTGGGCACCATCTAGTGCTTCTGGTCTTAGGCTGATGGAGTCTCTGGTTTATGTGGCCCTTTCTGTCTCTTGGGCTAGTACTTTCCTTGTGTCCTTGGTGTTCTTCATTCTCCTTTACTCCAGGTGGTTGGGACCAATTGATGCATCTTAGATGGTCACTTGCTAGCTTTTAAGACCCCAGATGCCACTCACCAAAGTAGGATGCAGAACATTTTCTTAATAAACTTTGTTATGCCTTTTGACCTAGATGTCCCCTGAAAGCATGGTCCCCAGATCCTTGCCCCTGTTACTATGTCCCTCAAATTGTTTGACTGTATTCAGGAAACTTCTTAGCTTTGGTTTAGTTCAGTTGTGCTGACTTCCCCTGTAGTGCGTGCTGTCCTTCCCTTCACCTAAGATAATTCTTGTCTACTATCTAGTTAGTGAATAACACTCACCCTCCCTCCCCACCCTCGTAACCATCAAAGAATGTTTTCTTCTGTGTTTAAACCTTTTCTTGAGTTTTTATAATAGTGGTCTTATGCAATATTTATCCTTCTGTGACTGACTAAATTCACTCAGCATGATGCCCTCCAGATGGAATCCAGATTTCTTGCTTTCATGGAAGCTGGGGTAACCTACACAGGTCATTGCCCTTTGGTGTCCTTTTGAACTTTGAGACTTGAAAAAAAGGGTTCCTAAAAGCCACTGTTGAATCAAACAATGGTCTAGGTAAGTTAGTAAGACCGTTTTGCCGTGGATGTTGTGCTCTTTTGAAGAATTCAGTTAGTTTCAATGAACTCCAAAGGTCAGACTGGGGGCCAAGATTAGGGTAAATCAGTAATTATTTTAATTGTTCTTCAAGACAATCCTGTATGAAAATCCTTCCTGACTACAAATTTGTTTACAAGTTCTGTTTCCATCCTTTTTTCCATGGCAATGCCCATAAAATTTGGTATAAGAATTTTGGAAGTTCTTTTCATCTTCGGTACATTTATGGCACTCTAGCCAAAATGTTACCCTCATTTGCAAATCATATATTCAGTAAACTTCACAATCAATTTCTATTATTGACTTAATATGATTTTTAAACTATATATATATAGAGAGAGAGAATATTGAGTTAATTCAGTTGCTTCGAGGTGACAGTGGAGAAAAACAAAGATGATAACAAATTTGTAGAAGTTCTAAAATTGGAATTGGTACACAATATCAAACGAATAACATTTCAACTAATCACAGAGACAAAATCCACACAAATTCTACATGAAGCTGCTATAGGACTGACACATATATAAATCATTTGACAAGTGTAGAATTTTTTAAAAGAGAAAATATTAAATGTTACCAAAGTCACTTTCGATTTGGAATATGACAGC
This sequence comes from Trichechus manatus latirostris, assembly GCF_000243295.1. Taxonomy (NCBI): domain Eukaryota; kingdom Metazoa; phylum Chordata; class Mammalia; order Sirenia; family Trichechidae; genus Trichechus; species Trichechus manatus. The sequence goes on along the minus strand of NW_004444030.1, from coordinate 8,698,602 downwards.
CCACTCATCACTTCTGAGATACCAGTCACCCAGGGCCCAAGCACTGCCAGCCCCTCTCACTCCCCAGGCTCTGGAATGGGGCTGCCTCTGATGCTTACCAGCCCCAGTGTTACCTGGGACAACTGACTTAACCTCTTAACCTCTCCAAGTCTCAGTTTCTTCCTCTCTAAAATTGGGAATAATAGCAACTACATCATAGGATTGTTGTAAAAATGAAATAGAATGATTTATTTAAGCACTGTACTCTGATTCATAGCAACTCATTGTGACAGGGTAGAACTTCCCCATAGGGTTTTCTTGGCTGTAATCTTTACAGAAGCAGATCACCAGGTCTTTCTCCTGCAAAGCGGCTGGGTGTGTTCGAACTGCCAACCTTTTGGTCAGCAGTTGAGCGCTTAACCATTTGTAAGTGGTAGTCAAAGATATATTCTCAGCAGGGACTGTCTCAATCACTAAAACAAGAAATGGAGCATCTCATACTGATACCCAGCTATGTTTTTTAATTTGGATTGATCAATTAGCTTTTTGATACACATTTTATGCATTATTTTCCCCCAACTTACTCATCAAAAGAATTCAAGACATTCCAACAAAAGACCCTGTTAAATTAGAAAAAGAAAATTGAAAGCCATGTTGAAGGAAGAGAGAGAAGACATTAGAAACAAGTAGGATTGAATCTCACCTTCAGGTCTGACCTTCCTGTAGGCAGTACAAAAGGGAAGCCGGGTGGGCTATGACATAGTCATTATCTGATGTTTTATACATGTCAGTTTAGTGTGAATCCAGATTATCAAAGTTATTTTTCTTAGTATTTGCCATGCAGTAGTTGCTACTGACAGAAAGCAATTTCACCGGCTATCTTCGAATGTGAATGTCTATTTTCCTTGAGGGAAGGAGCTGTATTGTATTCATGTTTGTATGTCCGAAGTATACTCCTTGTCCTTAGCAGAAAGCTGCTTAAAAAAAAAATTAACAAAGATGGTGGGGTGTCATATAGCAGAAAAGACTGGATTTTTGAGATCTAGCTCTACAACATGTACCTGTGTGAACTGGCCACACATTTGATCTCTTTCAGTCTTAGTTTCTTTATATGTTAAAGGAAGATTAGATCTCCTTTATAGGGTTGTTGCAAGAACTACAAAAGAAATTGTATGTAAATTGCTTAGCTCACTGCCTGGTAACTTGGTAGGTGCCTGTGCAAAGTCACAGGCAGAATCTGAGTCCAAAACCTTGGTTCTTGTCTAATACGCATCGACTTGACAGCACCTAACAACATCATCAACAACTTTTCTGGTTATCTATTTCTGTATTGCAAAAACCAGTTTCTGTAGAGTCGATCCTGACTCATGGCGAACTACCGTGTGTCAGAGTAGAATTGTGTATCACGGGATTTTCATGGCTTAGACTTTTCAAAAGCAGATAGCCAAGCCTTTCTTCCAAAGTGTCAACATGAGATGCTCCATTTCTCGTATTTGTGGTTGAGACAGTCCCTGCTCAGAATATATCTTGGACTACCACTTACAAATGGGTGGGTTCAAACTGCCATCCTTTCATCTGTTGCCGTGCACTTAAATGTTTAGGCCACCCAGGGGCTCCTTTCTATATCCCAACCTATTGCCATCGAGTTGATTCCAACCCATAGCAACGCTATAGGACAGAGTAGAACTGCTCCATAGGGTTTCCAAGGAGTGGCTGGTGGATTTGAACTGCCAACCTTTTGATTAGCAGCCATGTCACTTAACCACTGTGCCACCAGGTCTCCTTCAAACCACCCTAAAACTTGTTGTTGTTGTTGTTAGTTGCTGTCAACTCTATTCTGACTCAGGCAACACCCTGTTTGCAGAATAAAACTGCTCCATTAGAGTTTTCAAGGCTGTGACCTTTTGGAAGCAGATCCTAACCCTGCCTTCTGAGGTGCCTCCGGGTGGGTTTGAACTGACAATTTATTATCTTTCACAGATCTGTGGGTTGTTTCATGGGCTCAGCTGGGTGGTTCTTGCTCAGGGTCTTTTATGAAGTTGAGTCTGATCATGGCTATGGATGGAATCATCTGAAGACTACTTCAATTACATGTTTGGAATCTGGGCTAGGATGGCTGGAACAGCTGTAGCTGCTCAGGCATCTCTTCCTCTACACAGCCTCTCCACATGGCTAGCTTGGGCTTCCTCACAGCATGGCAGTCTCGGGCTAGTCAGATTTCTTACTTGTTGGCTGGCTTATTTCACAGTGATCATTCCAAGATGGCAAGGTAGAAGCTTCAAGACTTCTTCTGACCTACTTTCAAAAGTCACACAGAAACACTTCTGCCATATTTTATTTGTCAAAGCAATTACACGCCAATCCAGATTCAAGGGATGGAGGAACAGACTCCATTTCTTAACGGAGAAGACTTATCTGGCTGTTTTGAAGATTTAAGCTACATTAATTTATACAGCAAATTATTTTCAGGACAAAACTACAGTCGAATAAAGAATCAAGACAGTCTGGTATTGGTGTTAGAATAGGTAAGGAAACAATGAAACAGAATACAGAGTCCAGAAAGAGACCCATACATTTATGTTTTATTAATCTATGACAAAGGTACAAGTATAGTCTTTTCAACACATGATACTGGAACATTTAATACTGACCCCTAACACAAAATTTAATTGTGTAATATACAAATTAATTTGAGGTGGGTCATGGGCTTAAATGTAAAAGCTAAAACTCTAAAGCTTCCTATAGAAAAACATATGACACTATTTTTGCAACCGTGTTCTAGGTAAAGATTTCTTGGATAAGACACAAAAGAAATACAATAAAAAAAAAATGATAAATTGAATTTCCTCAAAATAAGAAAAAAAAATGCTAATCAAAGACATCATTAAGAAAATGTAAAGGCAAGGCACCAACTGGGAGAAAACATTTGGACTGCATAGCCGTATGACAAAGGACTTGGATCCAGAATCTATAAAGAACTTCTACAACTCAAAAAATAAAAGGATATACAGCCCAACTGAAAAACTGAGCACAAAGCTTGAACAGACATTTCACAAAAGAAGTACACAATGCCCGTAACTACAAGAAAAGGTGTTCAACACCGTTAGTACACAGAGATACATAAATTATGACCACAATGAGATACCACCACGCACCCACTAAAAACCCATTGCTGTCGAGTAGATTCAGACTCATAATGACCCTATAGGACAGAGTAGACCACACGCACTAAGATGGCTAAAAAAAAAGAGACTAACAGCATCAAATATTGATAAAGATTTGAAGGAACAGGAACTCTCATCTATTGCTGGTGGGAGTATAAAATGGTTCAACCACTTTGAGGAACCGTTTGGCAGTTTCTTATCAAGTTAAACATACACATACCCTATGACCCAGAAATTTCACTGTTAGTATTTGCCCAGTAGAAATAAAAATAGATGTCCACAAAAACACTTGTAGAAGAAAGTTCATAGCAGCTTTATTCATAATAACCCCAAACTGGAAACAACCAAAATCTCCATTAATAAACCAAAAAACCAGACTCATTGCTGTTGAGTCAATTCCAACTCACGGTGACCCTATAGGACAGGGTAGAACTGCCCCATAGGGTTTCCAAGGAGTGGCTGGTGGACTAAATGGTGATATAGTCGCACAATGGAATGTTACTCAGCAATAAAAAGAAACTACCAATACATTCCAAATGTGAATAAATCTCAAAAACATCATATTGAGTGAAAGAAAAAAATGAAAGTAGCCAGACTTAAGACAGTATCATTCAAGCAATGTCCAAGTACAAGCAAAACTATGTGGATAGAAATTAGAAAAATTGTTGCAGGTGCCATAGGGCTGGGAGTGAGGAGATTGACTGGTAAGAGACATGAGGGAATTTTCTGGGGTGATGAAAATGTTCTCTATCTTGATTTAAGTGGCGATTACATGGGTGTAAATAGCTGTTAAGATTCATGAAACTATACATCTTAGACTACAGTGTTTTCTATCTAGTTATACCTCCAAAAACCTACCCAAAAATAGGCAAGAAAATTGGAAGGTAGAACAGACAGGGAGATAGAAAACACATGGTAAGATAGTAGATTTAAACCCAAATATAGCAGCTGCTGTACTATATGTAAATACACCAGATGCTCCAGTTAAAAGACAAAGATTTGTCAGACGGGATTTTTTAAAAAATCCAACTATTTTCTGTTATTAAGAGATGCATCTAAAACATAAGCTACAGAAAGGCTGAAAGGAAAAGAATGAAAATAACTTAGCACAAAAGTTAATCAAAGACCATTTCACCACCAAAACCCAAAAACCAAACCCACTGCTGTCAAGTCGATTCTGCCTCATAGCGACCCTATAGGACACAGTGGAACTGCCCCATAGGGTTTTCAAGGCTGTAAATCTTTACTGTAGCAGACCGCCATATCTTTCTCCCATGGAGCAGCTGATGGGTTCGAACCATCTACCTTCGGTTAGCAACCGAGCACTTAACCACTGTGCCACCAGGGCTCTTTAAAGGAAAGCTAGTGGAGCTATATTATTATTATCAAAGTGGACTTTAAAGTTAAAAGGATTATTAGAGAAAAAGAGAAACGTTTCATAATGATAAAGTTTCCAGTTCGCCAGGTAGATAACAACAATTCTAAATTTATATGCACTTGACCTCAAGATATTTACGGCAACAACAGAGGAGAAATAGATAAACTGCAAGCATAGTGGAAGATTTTGACACATTTCTCTCAATAACTGATAGAAAAGCAGGCCAAAAATCAGTAAGAATATGAGATATTTTAATAACACTATTTACAGATTTCACCTAATGAACAAATAGAACACTGTACTCCCAAACTGTAGAATCCAAATAATTTTCCATCATTTGTGAAACATTTTACATAACGTGCAAAAAAAATTGGCATAGCGGTGCTTACGAAAATGCTGCATGGAGGGAGGGTGATTTTGGCAAACAAACAGAAGGTGCGCCTTATTTGTATAAAGATACAGTAATTGAAAATCTCCCCCAGAACATTCTCAGACCCAGATACCTTCAATGGTGAATTCTGCCAAATATTTAAGAAAGGAAAAAAAGTCAGTCTTACACGAACTCTTTCAGAGAATTAAAACAAAACAAAATAAAACAAAAATAACACTTCCTAACTTGTTTTATGAGGCCCGCATAATCTTAAATGCCAAAACAGACGAGAACATGATGAAGAAGAGAAAACATAGGCCAACCTCACTCAGAAATACCAAAGCAAAAATCCTGAACAAAATATTAGCCAATGGAATCAACAATGTAAACAGGCTAATGCATCAGACAAAATTGGATTTATTCCAGGAAAACAAGGTTAGTTAAACATTTAAAATTCAATCAATTTAATTCATATTAGCAGAACAGAAGACAAAATTCATATGATTATCTTAGTAGATAAAGAAAAAGCAATAAAATTCAACATCCATTTATCATTAAAACAAGCTAATAAGCAACAAAAATCTCTTAGCAAACTAGAAATAGAAGAGAACTTATTAGCCTGATAAAAGGAATCTACAAAAAGCCTACAGTAAACATCACATTTAATGATGAAATGTTGAAAGCTTTCCTTTTGAAATAGAGAATGAAAGATTTGAACAGCACAATTAGCCAGCCAACACCACTTCTAGCCAATAACAGCAAGGAAAAGAAAAAGGCATACAAATTAGAAAGGAAGAAACAAAACTAAAAAATGATGTGACTTTACACCTAAAAAAATCGTAAAGAAGCTACAGATTTTTACCAAGGTTGCAGATATAAAGGAGGTCAATATTCAAAAATCAACAGCAGGAAGCAGTTAAAAAATGAGAAAATTTTTAGAAGATTCTCATTTATGATATCATAAAAAGAATCAAGCATCTGGGAATAAATCTAACAAAAGTTGTACAAGTCCTTTATACAGAACATTCTGAAATATTGAGATAAACGAATCCATGAAAAACCAAATCCTTTGTCGTTCAGTCAGTTCCAACTCATAGTGACCCTACAGGACAGCGTAGAACTGCCCCAAAGTGTTTCCAAGGAGTGGCTGTTGGATTCGAACTGCTGACCTTTTTGGTTAGCAGCCTGAGTTCTGCCACCAGGGCTCCAGATAAATGAAAGGAGACATAAATAAATGGGGCTTCTACCATGTTCACGGACTAGAAACTCAACATTGTAAACACGTCAGTTCTCTCTAAATTTATCTAAAAAATCAAAGGCAATCCAAATCAAAATTCCAAACGTTGTTTTCTGGGTCTTAACAAGCTGATCTTAAAATTGCAAGGAAATGGGAAAGATCAAGACACTTGTAGAAAAAGAACAAGGTGGGAATACTTGCTCTGTCAAATATCAAGACTTATAAAACCACACTAGTTAATACAATGAAAAAATTGGCCCAAAGACAAACAAATACAGTAATGGAATAGAATGGAGAGCCCAGAAACAGATTCATGAATAAAATGATACTTGATACAAGAAGCCCTGGTGGCACAGTGGTTAAGGAGCTCGTGCTAACCAGAAGGTTGATGGTTTAAACCCACTAGTCACTCCAGCGGAGAAAGCTGTGGCCGTCTGCTTCTGTAGAAATTACAGCCTTGGAAAGATTGCAGCCTTGGAAATCCTATGGGGCAGTCTACTCTATCTTATAAGGTCACTATGAGTCGGAATCAATTTGATGGCAACAGGTTTGGGTATCAGTTTGACTTTTCACGAAGGTGCCATTGGAGAGTAGTGGGAATTTATTTTTCCAATAAATGGTGCTTGGTCAATTGGATAAGGGGGAAAACAATTAAATTTGACCCCTACTTAACAATGTACAAAAATATATCATTATCAGGTGGATTGTAGAATTACATGCAAAAGACAAAATCTGAAGGCTTCTTAAGGAAAATACAGAATATTTTCATAACCTTATAGTAGGAAAAGACATATTGTTGTTGTTAGGTGCCCTCAAGTCGGTTCCAATTTATAGAAACCCTAAGTTTATTTATTCACATGTTGATGGATATTTGGGTTGTTTCCAGTTCTGGGCTATTACAAATAAAACTGCTGTGAATATTCAGTATAAGTCTTTGTATGGATATATGTTTTCATTTAAGCTGGATAAATATTTAGAAGTAGAATGGCTGGGTCATACGGTTTCTCTATAGATTAATATTTTTTTTAATTTTTTATTGTACTTTAGGTGAAGGTTTGCAGAACAAATAGTTCCTCATTACACAGTCAGTACACATATTGTTTTATGACATTGGTTAACAAACCCACAACATGTCAACACTCTCCCTTCTCAACCTTGGAGGACCTTTTTTCTTTTTTGGTGAAAATATACATAGCCAAAAATACACCATTTCAAAAATTTCTACATGTACAATTCAGTGACATTAATTACATTCTTCCAGTTGTGCTGCTATTCTCACTATCCTTTTCCAAATTATTCCATCACCATTATCTTCAACTCACTGCCCCCTAGGCTTCCCATCAAACCTTTTGAGTTGCTGTTGTCAATTTGATCTCACATAGATAATTCTTTTTTTTTTGTACTTTATATGAAGGTTTACAGAACAGAATAGTTTCTCATTAAACAGTTAGTAAACATACTGCCCTATGACAAGGGTGAACAACCCCACGACATGCTGAGTGAAATAAGTCAATCACAAAAGGACAAATATTGTATGAGACCTCTACTATAAAAACTCATGAAAAAGTTTACACACAAAAACTAACAATCTTTGTTGGTTACCAGGGATGGGAGGGGTGCAGGGGAAATACTAAATAGACAATAGATAAGTGGTAACTTTCGTGAAAGGTAAGACAGTACACAATACTGGGGAAGCCAGTACAACTTGTACAAGGAAAGGTCACGGAAGCTCCATAGACACATCCAAACTCCCTGAGAAACTGAATTGCTGGGCTGAGGGTTGTGGGGACCATGATCTCAGGGAACATCTAGCTCAATTGGCATAACAGTTTATAAAGACAATGTTCTGCATTCTACCTTGGTGAGTAGCGTCTGTGAGTAGCCATCTAAGATACTCCACTGTTCTCACACCTTCGGGAGCAAGGGAGAACGAAGAGAACAGGATACAAGGAAAAGATTAGTCCAAAGGACTAATGGACCACGGCTACCAAGGCCTCCACCAGACTGAGTCCAGTACAGCTAGACGGTGCCCAGCTACCGCCACTGACTGCTCTGACCGGGATCACAACAGAAGGTCCTGGACAGAGCTGGAGAAGGATGTAGAACAAACTTCTAACACACAATAAAAGACCAGATTTACTGTCCTGACAGAGACTGGAGAAACCCCAAGAGTATGGCCCCTGGACACCATTTTAGCTCAGTGGTGAAGTTACTCCATTCAGCCTGGGATCGGACAACCCCATAAAACAAAATGGGACTAATGAGGCACAGCAGTCCAGGGACAAGGACTAGAAGGCAGGAGGGGACAGGAAAGCTGGTGATAGGGAACCCAAGGTTGAGAAAGGACAGTGTTGACATGTCATGGGGTTGTTAGATTAATATTTAAATGTATAAATTTATGTTGTTGTTGTTAGGTGCCTTCGAGTAGGTTCTGACCTTATGTACAATAGAATGAAACACTGCCAGGTCCTGTGTCATCCTCACAATCGTTGTCATGCTTGAGCCCATGTTGCATCCATCTAGTTGAAGGTCTTCCTCTTCTTTGCTGACCCTCTACTTTATTAAGCTGATGTCCTTCTCCAGGGACTGATCCCTCCTGATAACATGTCCAAAGTATGTGAGACACAGTCTCGCCACCCTTGCGTCTGAGAAGCATTCTGGCTGTACTTCTTCCAAGACAGATTTGTTTGTTCTTTTGGCAGTCCATGGTATAGTCAATATTCTTCCCCAACACCACAATTCAACAGCGTCAATTCTTCTTCAGTGTTCCTTATTCATTGTCCAGCTTTTACACTCATATGAGGCAATTGAAAACACTGTAGCTTGGGTCAGGCACACCCTAGTCTTCAAGGTGACATCCTTGCTTTTCAACACTTTAAAGAGGTCTTTTGCAGCAGATTTGCCCAATGCAATGCGCCTTTTGATTTCTTGATTGCTGCTTCCGTGGGTGTTGATTGTGGATCCAAGTAATATGAAATCCTTGACAACTTCAGACTTTTCACCATTTTTCATCATGTTTCTTATTGGTCCAGTTGTGAAGTTTGTTGTTTTCTTTATGTTGATGTGTAATCCATACTAAAGGCTGTGGTCTTTGATCTTCATCAGTAAGTGCTTCAAGTCCTCTTCACTTTCAGCAAGCAAGGTTGTGTCATCTACATATCACAGGTTGTTAATGAATCTTCCTCCAATCCTGATGTACTGTTCTTCATATAGTCCAGCTTTTCAAATTATTTGCTCAGCATACAGATTGAATAAGTACGGTGAAAGGATACAACCCTGACGTACACCTTTCCTGACTTTAAACCACCCAGTATCCCCTTGTTCTGTTCTAATGACTGCCTCTTGATCTGTGTACAGGCTCCTCGTGAGCACAATTAAGTGTTCTAGAATTCTCATTATTTGCAATGTTATCCATAATTTGTTATGATCCGCATGGTGGAATGCCTTTGCATAGTCAGTAAAACACGTGTAAACATCTTTCTGGTATTCTCTGCTTTCAGCCAGGATCCATCTGACATCAGCAATGATATCCCTCATTCCACATCCTCTTCTGAATCTGGCTTGAATTTCTGGCAGTTCTCTGTCAATGTACTGTTGCAACTACTTTTGAATGATCTTCAGCAAAATTTTACTTGCATGTGATATTAATGATATTGTTTGATAATTTCCGCATTTTGTTGGATCACGTTTGGAATAAGCATAAATATGGATCTCTTCCAATCAGTTGGCCAGGTAGCTGTCTTCCAAATTTCTTGTCATAGACGAGTGTGCACTTCCAGCACTGCATCTGTTTGTTGAAACATCTCAGTTGGTATTCCATCAATTCCTGAAACCTTGTTTTTTGCTAATGCCTTCAGTGCCGCTTTTACCTATTCCTTCAGTACCATCGGTTCCTGATCATATGCTACTTCCTGAAATGGTTGAACATCGACCAATTCTTTTTGGTACAGTGACTCGATGTGTTCCTTCCCTCTTCTTTTGATGCTTCCTGCATTGTTTAATATTTTCCCCATAGAATCTTTCAGTATTGCAACTTGATGCTTGAATTTTTCTTTCAGTTCTTTCAGCTTGAGAAATGCTGAGCATGTTCTTCCCTTCTGGTTTTCTAACTCCAGGTTTTTGCATATGTCATTACAATACTTTCCTTTATCTTCTCAAGCCACCCTTTGAAATCTTCTGTTCAGCTCTTTTACTTCATCATTTCTTCCTTTTCCCTTTAGCTACTTGACGTTCAAGGGCAAGCTTCAGTCTCTTCTGACATCCATTCTGGTCTTTTCTTTCTTTCCTGTCTTTTTAATGACCTTTTGCTTTCTTCATGTATGATATTCTTGATGTCAACCCACAACTCATCTGGTCGTCAGCCATTAGTGTTCCATGTGTAAAATCTATTCTTGAGATGGTCTCTAAACTCAGGGGTATGCATACAAGGTCATGGCTATCATGAACTTGTTTTAATTTTCTTCAGCCTCAACTTGAACTTGAACTTGCATATGAGCAATTGATGGTCTGTTCCTCTTGTTCTGACTGATGATATTGAGCTTTTCCATCGTCTCTTTCCACAGATGTAGTCGATTTAATTCCTGTGAATTCCATCTGGTGATGTCCATGTGAATAGTCGCTGTTTATGTTGGTGAAAAAAGGTATTTTCTATGAAGAAGTCTTGGTCTTGCAAAATTCTATCATGCTATCTCCAGCATCATTTCTATCATTAAGGCCATATTTTCCAACTACCAATCCTTCTTCTTTGTTTCCAACTTTCACATTTCAATCACCAGTAAGTATCAATGCATCCTGAGTGCATGTTTGATCAGTTTCAGACTGCAGAAGTTGGTAAAAATCTTCAGTTTCTTCATCTTTGGCCTTAGTGGTTGGTGTGTAAATTTGAATAATAGTTGTATTAATTGGTCGTTAATCACTGACAATGTTGTACTTCAGAATAGATCTTGAAAGAAGACATAGTAAGACACAAAATATCACTAAGCATAAAGGAAAAGATTGATGCATTGGACTACATTAAAATTAAGAGATTCTGTTCATCAAATAACACCATTAAGAGAGTGAAAAGGCAAACTATTTGGTGCGGCATTGATTTCAGAGCACATGTAACTGACGAAGGCCTCATATCCAGAATACAAAAAAGATTTCTTACAAACCAATTAGAAAAATATGGGCATCCCAATTGGAAAATGAGTAAGAATTTCAAATAAGCACTTCACAAAAGGATAGTCAGTTGTCCAATGAATATATGAAAAAAAGGACCAACCTCATTATTAATCAGTGCAATGCAAAAATAAACAAATTGAAGTATAGTCATACAGAACACTGCCCAAAGTGGCTAAAATGAAAATAAATAACTATAATAAGTGCTGACAAATATGTGGTGCAATGAGTGGCATCACATACTACTGATGGGAGTAAAAATTGGTCTAATCCCATTAGAAAACATTTTGGCATATCTACTAAAGCTAAGTATACACATACTCTATTGGACACCAAGAGACGTGCTCAATAACAATCATAACAGCTTTGTTTGCAATAGCCCTGAACTGGAAATAACCCAAATGTCCATCAAAAAAACTGCCCTGTAGGGTTTCCAAAGAGGGCCTGGTGGACTCAAACTGCTGACCTTTGGGTTAGCGGCCATAGCACTTAACCACTACACCACCAGGGTTTCTCCATCAATAGTAGGATGGTTAAATAATTGTGGTATTTCCCTGCAAAAGAATCTGATACAGCAATGGAAATAAAAGAACAAAGCCACGATATGTATGAATCTCATGAACGTAACAGTGATGAAAAAAGTCTGACACATAAAGTATCCAAACTTACACTAAACTATAGTATTTAGATGTCAGACTAAATTAAAGAAATGCAAACAGTGATCACCACAAAAGTCTGGGTAGTGTTTACCTTGGAAGAAGGTGGTGGGGTACAAGAGAGGGATGGTCTGGAGGAGGCCTGAGCTGGCTTCTGGGACATTGTCCCATTGTGGGGATATATGCCATTTAAACATGGCTGCACTATTGACAACTGCAGCCCCCAAAGGCCTCTATGCTGCACAGCATGTTGAGACTTGTCCCCAACATGTTGAGATGCATCACAACTTGTTTTCCCAAACCTATTGTCCCTTTACTGATTGGCTTGTTTACCTGAATTCCTTCTCCCTTGCTGGAAACTTATTGTTACTCACCCAAAGCCCATTGTTCTGTTATTTGCTTCACTGCTTGCTGTATTGACTATAAATAAACTCCTGAGACTGAAGCCAGGGTCGACTCCTCAGAGTGACCCTCCTAGCCCCACGTCTCTGTAAGAGTTGTGTTTGGTTACTGTCTCCGCCATCCCGACATTCGCTGCCGCTGCGACAGTCCCATTTTTATTTGAGTGGTGGTTCTGTGGATGTTTACTTAGTGATAATTCATTGAGCTGTACATCTTTATTTTAAGTCACTTCTTGTATATGCGTTACCAAAAACAAAGAAACCAGTTGCTGCGGAGTAGATTTCCACTCATGGTAACCCCATGTGTGTCAGAGGAGAACTGCGCTTCATAGGGTTTTCAATGGTCGTGATTTTTCAGAAGATCACCAGGCTTTTCTTTTGAGGCACCTCTGGTTGGATCTGAACTGCCAACTTTTTTATCAATAGCCAAGTGCTTACTCTTTTATACTACCCAGGGGCTCCATATATGTGTTACTTTTGATGATAAAGTTAACTAGTTACTCTGAGGTAGATTTCGACTCTCGGCCACCTCATGTGGGTCACAGTAGAACTGTGCTCCGTAGGGTTTTCAATGGCTGTGATTTTTTGGAAGTAGATCACTAGAACTTTCTTCCAAGATGCCTCTGGATGGACTTGAAACTGCAACCTTTTGATTAGCAGATAAGCAAATTAAACATTTTCATCAAAATAAATAGTTAGCAAACAAAAAGAGATGTCATTAGTGACATATCCTCTAGAATCTCCACTGGAGCCTGTTTTCTGAGTCAACATCACTCCCTTCAGCAGTATTCTTAGGTTGAGCAGTGCCCCAAATGACAAAAGGATAGGAATATAACCTGGAGACTAGAGTCAGGGTCCACACATGTAAAAATACAGGTCATCATGAAAATGAGATGTAAAACTAGCTGGGTCAGCTTCATTGCAGGGTGCTGGCTGGTAATGGGCTCGACATAAACTCATTTTGAGAGCAGCTGTCTGGGGAAGCCAGAATCAGGGCTTTGCAGAGAAGGCTCTAGTGTTTTGGGAAGACATGGGGGTAGATTGAGGCTGACTAAAACGGCAGCCTCCTAACAACCCAGAGCCCCCGCTCCAGAGTTTCCTGAGGCCCAACATCAAGAGTTCCAGGAGAGCTAAAGGAAGAGGGGCCCTGAAGCTTCACTGTAGCAACTGGGAAAACAATGCCTCTTCCTTCCAACGAAGGGGAAGGCGCCCTTAAGAGGAGCCAGTGGAAGCTCTGGGGGGCAGATGTGCTGTGAAGCTTGCCTGAAGTCCCAGTCTCCCAAGGCTTCCTGGCTGCCTTGTTCTATGTGCTCCCTCCCTCCCTCCCTTCTCTGTGTTCCTCTGTCTAAACCTTCTCTCAGGGAAACTGTGCTCTGTTTAGTTAGAACAAGAGAGCAGAGCTTCCCCCTATAATGGTGTCTCTAGGACTTGGCAGGTTCCCTGGGTGTGCTGATTTCAGTAGCAGCTGAGGGCCCATTTGTATCTGAGATGGGAGTGGTGTTTGGCCCTGCTCGCGGAATGCTGGATGAAATGATTTTCCCAGCTTAGTCTGGTGGTGAAAGCATTGCCTCTAGGGTGAGCCTGACCTGGGATTAAAGGCCTGTTTCGCCACTGACTAGCTATGTGACCTTGGCAAAGCACTGGGAAAGTTATGAATGTTGAATAAGCATGTAGAACTTAGCACATTGTCTGTTACATAGAAAGTACTCAATAAATGTTGTGATTGGGTGCCATCAAGTCAATTTTTGACTCATAGCTACCCCATGTGACAGAGTAGAACACCCTACAGGGTTTTCTAGGTTGTAATCTTTACAGAGGAGTACTGGTGACAGAGTGGTTAAGAGCTCGGCTGCCAACACAAAGGTTGGCAGTTTGAATCCACCAGCCGCTCCTTAGAAACCTTATGGGGCAGTTCTACTCTGTCCTATAGGGTCGCTAGGAGTCAGAATCGACTGGGCGGCAAAGAGTTTGGTTTTGGTTTGGTTAATCTTTACAGGAGCAGACTGCCAGGTCTTTCTCCCTCAGAGCCACTGGGTGGGTTTGAACCGCCAACCTTTCACTTAGCAGCCAGGTGCTTAACCGTTGCACCACCAGGGCTCTATCAATAAATGTTATTGATCATTATTATTGTTGTTGTATCACCCAGAGCCAATCTCTCCAGTAAGAAACAATCAGGAAGCAGCCTTTGGAGAAAGGGACTCTGTACTTTCTTGTGAAGAGGTGAGAAGAAGCCCATTTAGCAGGAGGCCTGAAGCTATGGCCATCTACACACCGGGGCTGGTGCACTGGTTCTCAGGCCCAGGTCCCAAGGCTTTGAGGAGGCACGTGTCTTCCCTCCTGACTGAGATTCTGTCTGCCCAGGGACAGGAAACAGAAGCTGCCTCTCGAGAACAGGGGAGTCCTTGGCCCGGCACCTTCTTGATGGAGCTTTATGGCCAAGCCACGGGATCATGGAGAAATAGTAAATTCTTGCTGTTTCAAGTCACTAAGTTTGGGGTTAGTTTTTTTTTGCAGCAATTGGTAACTGAAACAGAGGGCGACTCACAAGCAATCATTAGAGACACTGAGACGCAGCTCAGTCAACGTCGCTGATTCCCCAGTTTCAGAACATAATGCATATTGATCTTCTGTGCTTTTAATAAAACTTCTATTTTAAATACACACTGTGGCCAGCGCGCTTGCAAGTGGGAAGTCGGTGCCAACAACTGTGATTTCCCATAGGTTCCTAATCAGAGGTGAGCCAAGGAAAGAGTGGCATAAACAATGATAATCACTCTCATTGATGGAGGGCCTCCCATGTGATAGGCCCAACGCAGAGTGCTTTACATTCATCATTTCATTTTCTCCTTACTAAGGCTTTAGATGTAGGAACTGATAAGTGTCTCATCTTACGGATGAGGAATCTTGGAGGCTTAGAAAGCAGAGGCATTTGCCCACGGCCAAACTATTAGCCTGTAACATGAACCCAGAGCTAACTGGCTCCAGGATCTGAGTATCTGACCTCTGTCTTAGTGAGCCTTCTCTGGAAAAACACACACATATATACATGTATATATATGTATCACATATGCATGTGTACATGTATATACATATGTGTATATATATAAAACGTGTGTATGTATATATATACATATATGTATGTGTGTGTGTGTATATATATATATATATATATATATGTGTATATATATATGGAGCCCTGGTGGTGCAATGTTTAAGAGCTCGGCTGCTAACCAAAAGGTCGGCAGTTTGAATCCAGAAGCCGCTCCTCGGAAACTCCAAGGGGCAGTTCTACTCTGTTCTATAGGGTCA
Source organism: Trichechus manatus latirostris (assembly GCF_000243295.1). Taxonomy (NCBI): domain Eukaryota; kingdom Metazoa; phylum Chordata; class Mammalia; order Sirenia; family Trichechidae; genus Trichechus; species Trichechus manatus. The sequence continues at coordinate 8,682,948 of NW_004444030.1, read as the reverse complement.
GGTTTGGTTTTTTGGTATATGTATACATAGAGAAAGAGAGAGAGAGAGAGATTTTAAGGAATTGGCTCATGTGATCGTGGGGCCTAGCAAGTTCAAGATCCATAGGTCAGGTGACAGACTGGAGATTCCCGCAGGTTTTCATTCCAAATCCATAGGTTAGACAATAAGAAGAGTGAAGAGTCCATGCGTTCTGGCACAATGTCTATTTATAGTCTGGAGGCAGAATGCACTCTAGGGAAACGTTCCCCCCCCCCCCCCCCGCTGTTAAAGCTTTCATTTGATTGGTTGAAGCCTAACATTATGGAAGATAATCTGTTCTACTTAAGGTCGACTGATTTAATCACATGGAACTACTTCATAATAACAACTAGACTAGGGTTTGACCACACTGCAAGATGCTATAGCACCACCAGATTGCTACATACCGTTAACCATCACAACCTCCAAGCCTCCAAGGCCTTTCCTGAGCACAGATGTTTCACCTGCTCCTCCTGATTAGGGACAGGCTGGGGGTGGAGTGAGTGTAAGAAACTTGCAGAGAATGTTCTTGGAGAACTCCCGTCTCTCTCAGGAAGAGGTGAGCAGCGCAGCAGGGTTATCAAGGAGGCAGGGATGTATATCTCTTTCTGGCAGATGAGGCACCCGGCCTCTGCAGGCACAAGGCTTCCCTCTCCCTGAAAGCAGTGAGCGTTCTCTAGAGAAACAGAACCAGAGATATGTGTACATTATACTGTCTCACGTTCTGTGCTCCTCTCTTCTAACAGCAGAGCTTCTTCTTTGAAATCCATGAGTAGCCCCAGGCCACTCAGAGATGGAGTTTCCTTCTTGTCCTAGAAGGAAGGAGCCTCATTTCTGCCCCCGTTTAATCTTGGAAGCCTTCCTGGGAGAGTTTAGCTTTGAGCTCTGCTTTGGAAGTACGAGAGAGGCAGCCGCCTGAATGCTAAGTAGGACGTTTTTAGTTTGAGCAGCGACTCTTGAGACGCTGCCATGAAAATCTCAGTAAAATGGAGAAGGTGGAAATAGTTCACGTGTTGTACAGTAAAATTACAATTCAAAATAATGTTGGTGGGCTTCAATGATGGGCCAAGATCAATAGGATAACCTTTAGCAGAAATAAATGTAAACTCCCAAATTTAGGTGCAAATGATCATTTATCCACGTTTAGGGTGGGGAAGTGCTGACTTGAAAGCAGTTCATGGGAAAATAAATCGGACGGTTTGGTTGAACATACATAAACTGAGAATAATCCAACAGCGAGATACAGCTATTAAAAGGTCTAGAGCAATCTTGAGTTGCTTAAACACGTGTTGGTTGTGCCAGTTTCGGTTCAGAGAGGTAACAATGACCCAATATATAGTCTTATATATAAAGTCTGTGTGCCCTTCTGGGTAATGCTCTTGTAAATGCATAAAGAGTTTGGCTTCCAGGGAGAGCACTGGATTACCAGGTCTTCTCCCAACTGGGCCCTCTACCCTCATTGGATTGGTCAGGTTCAAGGGCACCTGACTGAGTCATGCTTTCAAGGGATGAAACTTTCAGAAGAGTTACCATGTCCAGGCATATGAGTGTGGTCTCTTTTCTTCCTGTATTTGCTTCTTATGACCAGGCCTTACTCCCGGACCTCTCTTCCTCCCCTCTCGTGACTGATTTAGGGCCCAGGACCACAGTCTAAGCCCAAGAAGACTTAGGCTGGGAGGCCAAGGCCAGTTCTACTTTGCATGTCAGGGAAGGCAGTCCCTCTTGCTCTATCTCTTTGGTCCTTTTCTCCTAGTGTTGGCGAGTGGTGTTGGATCTTCCAGTTCTCCCACTGGAGGCTAAGACCTGAGATACAAGTCTGGGGACTAAGAAAGCAAGGAACCAAGCTGACTTTGTGGGTTGAGCTCTAGGCTGCCTCTGGCCTGGGCCTGGCTAAAGGAGTTTTCTACTATACTGGCCTCGCTTAATTAAGATCTGCATCAGGATCTGGGGACGCTGTCCTAACTAAAAACAACACTTTGCTTTATCTATGCATGTTTTCTTTGGGAAACCTATGGATATAAGAGATTTGGGTATTCTTATTTCACGAGCCTAATACACCATAATAATGCCATCTCATAACATCAGTCGAGTCATTATCCCTGAAACTGATGGGCTAGAGAGTGACCAGAGTGATATTACCAGGCAGAAGTAGGAGCTTGAGACCAAGGCATATAGAATAATTTCAGGACTGAGGCTGCTAACGTCATCTAAAAAGAGGAAATTCCCCTAGCGGGGTCATTCTTTGGAAGAGAAGCCTAGGGATTGTCTGCTACCCAATGTAGAGTTGCTTAGAGAGACAAACTCCCCGGTTGAGACCCGGGCACACCTAATAGCAGCATCTTCTGGAGTGAGGGCCTAAGAGGGAGGAGTTAGAAAGAAAGTGGAGTGTTACAAATACTAGCCTCAAGATAGTGAAAGTGGGTGCCCAGTGAGGCTTCCAGTTACCATCTTGGCAAGGGTATCAGAGATACAGACCAGGACGAGGACATGTAAAAAGATAGTAAGATTCTGCAGTATCACCCTTTTTTTTATTTCTTTGTCACCCCTAGTCAAGAAAGAAGAATAACTTCTCCTTTGTTCCACAACCCTAGGGTGGGGGAGATCCTTTAACTACAATAGAGTAAGTTTGAGATACTGGGTCCCCACTTGCAGCTGGACTTGGGGCAAGAACATGCCACCTAGGGTGGGCAGAGGCCACCTTACAGAGGGAAGCACAGGCTTTGGCCCAGGGGCCATGGGAAAGAGGAGTTGAACACAGGAGATCAAAGAATGGAAAATTGTCTCCAGGGCAGAACAATTGGCTGGTGTGAGTGTGTCACCCCTGACACAGAGACACAATATCTACTCAGATGTTACCATCTTACATACCTTCAGGGCCATCCTGTGGAAAGTCATCCCAGGTGGAAGAGCTGTGGTCAATGAGTGAAGTTACAGGAAGTCAATTTTGTATTTTACCTGACAAAGACAAACCCAGAGACAAACCCCAGAGCTGCTTAGCCCTGGAAGCTCTGCCTATTGAGGCAGTGCATTCCTGGCCACTAGTAGATTTGAGAGGCAGTGGCAGGGATTCTTCCTCTCAGTGAGAGGCTGGACTAGATACTAGAAGCTTTCTAAGGTCCTTTCCAGTTCTGAGCAGGGGAAAATAATGCTCACAAAATCCCAACACCAAAACTCAGCTCTCAGGAGCAGGCATGGGAGAGGGACCATGAGCAGCTGCATAACAATGCCAGGAAAATATTCAATGAGCTGTGTTCATTGAATGATGATCTGATGATTGCTTTCTTTCCCAATCATCTGGAGATGATGCCATCTGATAATTGGACATTCATAAATGGCCGGCTGCCTGCTGGCCTGCTCTGCCTTCCTGGTGTCTCACTGATCAGTGGACTCATCTACAGGGAAGAAGGGCTTTGATATGGAGCCAGGGGGACAATTTCATTCATTTAGCAAACATATATGGAGGATCTTCTGTCCTCCAGGCACTGTGCTATATGCTGAGGATGCAGAGAGGAAGGACAGCTCTTGTCTTCAAGGAGCTCACAATCCATAGGTAAATGATGTAAGTGATGGACAATTGCAATTCATTTGTCCATTTAGTAAGTGATTATTGAATACAAGCTCTCTGCTGGGCACTGGGGGTTCTCAGGGACAAGAAAGTTGTGGTCTCTACCTCTGGGGAATTTACATTCTAGTGGAGGAGATGGACAATAGGCAGGTCACATGAAGGAAATTAACAAGATGAGGGGCTAGAGAGTGAGAGGGATGGGGACCTGCTTTATAAAGGGTGGTTGGGGAGACTTTCAGACAAGAAGACAATTAGGTCTCCACCCAAAGATAGAGAGGGAGCCGGCCAAATGAAGAAGTGGAACAGAGCATTCCAAGTAAAGGGATCAGCTACCATAAAGGCAGGAAAGATCTTTGTGTGTTAAAGAAACAAAGGAATTCATTGTGCCCAGGTGTGGAAGGTGATGGTGAAGGAGGGGCATGAGATGAGGTTGGAAAAAAGGCCAGAACCAGGTCCTACAGGGCTTTGTGGAATTGAGGAGGGTTTCATTTCAAATTCATCTCAAAATCAGTATTCCCAGTTTGGGCACTGGGGCAGTGAGGGTTTTAAAAGGACCAACAACACACGCACACCAGCTAGGATCTCACTCACCAGACTCTGATGCCCTCCCGTGAATCTGACCTGCCCCTCCACTGCCCCCTCTCCTGGCTCTGGCCTGCCTTCATCGAGGAACACAAAGCGGTAGATTCTTCCAGGAGACAGAAGCGCTTGGATGCTTGGAGACTGCCAGGCAAAGGTCTTTGAAGGAAATGAGGTATCTCAGAAGACAGACAGTAGAAAAAGAGGAGACTCATGGTGATAAGATCTAGGACTGTGTCTCTCCTGTCTCCATTCTCTTGAAAGTCACTGATGGAGCAAGTCTCTCTCTGTCTCTCTTTCCTCCACCTCTTTTCCCTCCAGTCTCTCCAAAGGACAAATAGTTGCAGAATTCCTCCATGAAGTTTGCTTTCTTGGAAGGCCTGGGCTTATCAGAGCCAGTGCTACTTGCAATAACATTTACCACATCAATTTTGGAAAGGAAGAAGCATAGGAAGCTGGTCCAGGCAAAAGGCAGGAAACTTGGGAGCATCTCTGGTTTAATCTTTTCTTCTCTGCTTTATTTTTAAAAATACACTTTGCAAAGATATATGGTCTCCAAGTTTCTGAAAAAGGAAGCAGCAAAGAAACTCCTTCTGGTGTGAATGAAAAGAATTACATAAACCACAGTAAATTTAGTATGAAATGACATCGCCAGCCCCAGAGGAGAAAAATGCTTTTCCACCGTGCATTAGCCATGTTCAAAGATCCATTATCCCGAGTTCCCAGGCTGCCCACACTTAAAGGGACACAGGCAGCATGTAGGGCTAGCCCTTTTCATAGGATGGAAGCTGCTGGAACGTATTAATTATTTGACTTTCCTTAGGGCAATGAGCTTTTACAAAAGTTCCTCCTTGTGTTTATATTCGTCTTTTCTTTACTTTCTAAACTGGGACTTAGGCTCCTGCTGATTCTTGAGCTCCATTAGATCAGAATTCATTCCTCTTGGGGTTTTGCATGGTTCCAATAGTTCCTGAAGCCCTAGGAGGCTGGCTCCTATGGAGGTTCTTCTGAGCTTCTAGGCAAAGAAGAGAGAGTTCAGAAGTTGGGGTATGGGTTTCAAGTCCATGTTCTGCCGATTTCCAGCTATGTGACCTTGGGCATGTTACTTAACGTCTCTGGGTCTATAAAATGATGACAATAAAAAGTACATACCCACCCACTTAACTCAAAGGGTTGTTGTGGAGTTTAAATGAGGAAATGTGTTTGTAATGCTCTTGGCATAGAAAACTATTGGTGCCCATAGTCATTTTTTAACAAAAATTAAACCAAACCCACTTTCATAGACTCAATTCTGACTCATAGTGACCCTATAGGACACCCAGGCTGCCCCATAGGGTTTCCAAAGAGTAGCTGATGGATTCGAACTGCCAATCTTTTGGTTAGCAGCCTGAGCTCTTAACCACCATGCCACCAGGGCTCCTAATCAACTGCTCTGAAAACGTCTGTCATCTCTGTCCACCTGAGATGTTAAATCTTCTCCAGATGAGGCTGTATGGGCCTCATAATGTGGAATCTCAACCAATACGTTTTATTCATTCAAAAAATATTTATTGAGCTCTTACTATGTGCCAGGTGTTGAAATAGATTCTGCTGATAAAAGAATAAATAAGACACCATCTCTGGCATTTACGGGTTTATTGATATTGGAAAAGACAGGCATGAAATCAACCTGACAGGCTGGAGCAGACTACTGCATGGACAGGCAGAAGGAAGTTCTAAGACTGGACTTTCCTGAGCCACTCTTGGTTCCTGGGAGGTGCAGAACCTTAGAAGTAGCCAGGAGTCCTTCTGTGGAGTTTGTTACAGTAGGTCACCATAGACGTGGGGAAGGCTATGGATTCTACCACTCAGGCTGGAACCTAATGGGAGTCACAGCTTGACCTCAGGGTCCATAGCATCAGTGGGATCAAAGTGAGGCTGAGTTCACCAGTGGAAAAGGTGGGAGATGTAACCATCAATCAAATTCAAAGAAGATTAGATCATAAGTTATACAAAGATGTTGTTTTAGCTGCCTTCGAGTTACCCCCAACTCATGGAGACCTCAGGCACGATAAAATGGAACACTATTCGGTCCTGCACCATCCCCATGATCGATGTGAGCCACAGGATTTTTCACTGGCTGATTTCCAGAAGTAGACCATCAGGCCTTTCTTCCTAGCCCATCTTAGTCTGGAAGCTCCACTGAAACCTGTTCAGCATCATAGCAACACACAAGCCTCCACTGACAGATGGGTGGTGGCTGCATATGAGGTGCATTGGCTGGGAATGGAACTTGGATCTCCCACACTGAAGGCAAGAATTCTACCACTGAACCACCACTGTCCCCATACACAACGCATAGACTTGGTTTAAAATGTCAGCAGGGCAAAGAACAACGATGAAGGCAAGGGTGTCGCTCTTGAGACCAAAGAAGTTGGAGAACACTCACCCAGAGACCCTGAAATGTCCCCTCCACCATGAGGTTGCATAAAGCCCCCTCCTTTCTTTTTCCATCTTAGGGAGAGCAACGGGAGGGGGTGGTGTAAGGAACTCTATGAAAGACTGAGCACCTTTTGTTTAGGAGACTGGGATTTCCTAAAGGACTATTGCATTATTGGAAAAGAGCAAGAGTTAAACCAGATGGGACATTTGGCTACTTTCTACCATCCTCCTCCACTTTTTCTGAGAAAAAAGATTATGTTGGTTATAGATCATACAGCTAATTCTCCCTCACGTCTGAGTTGTAATAATATTAAACTTTGCCATCACTCTTCCCGTAAGTGTATGCTCAGTACTTAGCACAGTGCTTAGTACAAAGCTGCACTTGAAAAATGCTCCAAGTCCGTGTGGCAACAAAGACAAGCTGAGGAGCAACAAGAAGTCCTGCCTGGCTTTCTGAATCTCATTTCTGAAAGATGTGATCAAGTCAACATGCATTCTTTGTACAGGATATAGCCCTGGGACCACAGCCATTCACCCTCCAATGTTGATGCCCGGACCAAAACCCAGAGTTTCCCTGCACTAGGGGAGGAGAAGGGTAGTGAATCTATCTGAAGCTGATGTCAGTATCCATTCTTAAAGCAAGTTCCCAATGGTGGACCAACTTCATGCCCCCCTTAAGGTCCCCACCCTGGCCACAGACACATGCCCCAGAGACACACACAGCTGAGTTGAGATCCATGTGGGTGTGGGAGTTTTCAGAGCAGAAGGATCTTTACTCTGGTTCCATGATGAAGAGGAGGTGGGGTGGGGTGAGAAGGAGTGGCACGTGAAGGCTCCACCATACTCTGAGGGAGATGATGTGCTAATATCTGTAGCCAGACTGGATTGTTGTCTTGGGAGGGGCAGAGGCAGAATGGTTCCTGAGAAAGATTTTATTCCTCATGAGTCTCATGCTTAACATTTTTCTTGGGCTTGTGAGATAGTCTGTGTGTCCTGCCTGGGGCAAGTGGGAATTGGAGAGAGGAGAGGGGTAGGGGTGTGGGGATATCATTAAAGAGAGGAGGGGGAGTGCTGTGATATCACAGACGTGTGGGAACTTCTCGGGTGAGAAGTCTGGAGGAGGAGTACAGAGCTCACATCCTATTTCTGGCTTTAATAACAGCCCTGGTGACAACCAACATGAGCGAGGCACAGGCAAGCGGGTCTGCCAGGGAACAGTAGCACCTCCTGTGTGGAAGGAGGGTTTTCTATGAGGTTTTGGTGGCCTTTAATGCAAGGGTGGGGTGGGGAATGTGGGATGCAATTTTAGTAGCAAGAAGGCACAGATGCCTGAAAAAGAATGGAAAGTGGTGGAAAATTGATGCCACTACAAGATTTCAGAGGAGTCAGTGGAATTCAGTTGAGGAGGCTGTGTGTGTAGAGTGTGCTGGGTGAGAGCAGAAGCTCTGCCACTTCCTAGCTTGAGTCCTCGAGAGATTCACTTAACCTCTCTGGGCCTCAGGTGCCTTTTCTGTAAAATGGGGATAATAATAGTACCTACCTCACAGGGGTGTGAAGATCAAATAAGTCAATAAAAAAACAAACCAAACCCGTTGTTATCAAGTCAATTCCAACTCATGGTGACCCCACGTGTTACAGAGAAGGACTGCGCCATAGAGTTTTCTTGGCTGTAATCATTATGGAGGAGCCCTGGTGGTGCAGTGGTTAAGAGCTTGGCTGCTAACCAAAAGGTCGGCAGTTTGAATCCACCAGCTGCTCCTTGGAAACCCTATAGGACAGTTCTGCTCTGTCCTATAGGGTCACTATGAGTTGGAATCGACTTGAAGGCAACGGGTTTGGGTTTTTTTGCTGTTGTTGTTAATCTTTATGGAAGCAGATCACTAGACCTTTCTCTGCCAACCTTTCAGTTAGAAGTCAAGAGCAAACCATTTGCGCCACTCAGGGACCTAAATAAGTTAATAGACGCTTGTAAAGAGCTTAGAATGATACTTTGCATGTAATTAAGTAATCAAGAACTACTAAGTATTATCATAGTGGAAAGAATGCTGGCCAGAAAACAGAAATAGGGTTTTAGTGCTAACTCTTTCAGAGACCAGCTGAATGCTTCTTTGGGCCTCAGTTTCCTCATCTGTGAAGAGGACGTGGACTAGATAATCTCAGCATTCTCTCCCAGCTATAATATTTGTCTTGATATAAGGCAAGACCTTGACTTGATCATCTATGTATAGTTCATAGAAGCCCACTTTGCCCCAAATTATCTTGGAGACATCAGTGTCTAAAATTTCACTCTTAGGGATATAAACCTTTGAATTAAGCGTTTTCAATAACCACTGCTCCCTTCTACGGAGCAAATAGGTCCTGGAGGTAGATGGTGGGTGTTAATTCAGTAGTACACTGGAGTTAATTCTTCCAAAAATAAATAGTCCCTGGACAACATAAGAACACTTAGTGTGGTAGGATGGGGGCAAAAGAGGAGGTAAGGAGACTAAGACAGAAGGAAAATGGAGGAATCATGGATTTCAACACTTACCTAGTACACAATTTAATCTAGGATAGGCCTTGCCCCAAGTGACTATCCTAAGAGATTATGGATCTAGGTTAGATACAAGTAAAAACCCAATTAATAGACTATGAAGGGAACATGAATTTTGAATGGTGTATTAGTTTCCTAGGCCTCCCTAACAAATTATCACAAAGTGGGTAGCTTAAAACAACAGAAATGTATTCTCTCATAGTTCTGGATGTTGGAAGTCTGAATTCTGGCTGTCAGCGGGGCCATGCTCTCTCTGAAGTCTCTAAGGGAAGATCCATCCTTGTCTCTTCCACCTTCTGGTAGAGTGGACCCAAATGTTCCTTGACTTATGGAAGCATAACTTCATCTCTGCCTCCATCTTCCCATGGCAGTCTTCCCTCTGTGTCTCTCTTTGCATGATGCTCTTTCCTGTGTGTGTGTGTGTGTATGTATGTATGTGCATCTTTTCCTCTTCTTATAAGGGTATCAGTCAAAAAAAGATTAGGGCCCACCCTAATGATCTCATCTTAACTAATTGTTCTGTTGGGTACTGTCGGGTTGATTCTGACTCATAGTGACCCCATGTGACAAAGTAAAACCATAGGGGTTTTTTGGCTGCAATCTTTTCAGAAACAGATTGCCAGGTCTTTCTCCCACAGATTCTCTGGATGGGTTTGAACCGCCACCCTTTGGGTTAGCAGCTGAGAACTTAACCATTGAGCACCCAAGTCTCTTATATTAACTAATTACATCTGCAAAGATCCTATTTCCAAATAAGGTCACATTCACAGGTTCCAAGGGTTAGGAATTAAGCATATCTTTTGGGAGACATGATTTAACCTGTAACGAATGGGTATCTGAGGGAGGTTGGGACCAGGCAATGGACTAGGTGAGTTCTTGGGGTCCTATCGACATCTGTGAGCCAGGCAGAGGGCCAGCATTCTACCAGGTCATCTGGTCTCCTCTAGAGTGGAGGTATGCGCATCCTTGTCCTTCCTCTGCATCCATGAGACCAGGCATCTCTGGCTTCTGTAGTAAAAGCTTAATTGGCCTTCCACAGAAAGCCCAGGGAAGGAATATGTTATAGAGTGACTCAGCCATGTGCTCCCTGCTGGTCACTGCAAATGGAGCTCAGAAAATGTTTGAAATGATCTATAGTCAACAGGCAGAAATCAGAGTGACTCAGCTGACAGAACTCTTATCATGCAAGCCAGAGGCTGAGTACTCAGCAACTGGTCTAGAGACAGCTGAGAAGGGAGGTGGGAGGGAGGAAAAGGAAAGGGAAAGCAGGATGTGGGAACTCCTATGGGTTATCCCCTGGATGCCTCATCTCCACAACTCTAGTCCAAGAAAGAGAGCAATGGTGGAAGTGGATCCTGGAGTCACCATTCAGAGGTCAGAGGTAGAAAAAAGTCAAGGGACATGAGATCCTCTTAAGTGTTCTTGTTTTCCCATCAGCTGAAAGGAAATCCAGAAGAGCAAACTGTTTTTCCCATTCCCTCCTTCTGCCCTCCCATAGTATGATGCAGGCCCCATCCAACTGATGAGGATCTGTCCTAGACCAAGGAATCTCAAGGGAGAGTGTTATTGAACTGTGCCTCCCTAAAATATGTGTTGGAATCCTAACCTCTATACCTGTAGATATAATCCTGTTTGGAAATAGGGTTTTCTTTGTTATGTTAATTAGACCATACCCTCTATAAAACCAAAACCAAACCCATTGCTGTCAAGACAATTCCAACTCATAGCGACCCTATAGGACAGAGCAGGACTGCTCCATAGGGTTTCCAAGGAGTGCCTGGTGGATTTGAACTGCAAACTTTTTGGTTAGCAGCCATAGCTCTTAACCACTACGCCACCAGGGCTGGAACTGACTCCCCAGCAATGGATTTGGTAGGGGTTTTTAAGCATACTGGGTTCTAAATCTAATCACTTCTGAGTTGTAAAAAGAACAGATTAATACATGATATGCACATACAGGGGAAGACAAACACAATGTGAGGATTGTCCATAAGCCAAGGAACAAAGGAATGCCAGGACTACCTGCAAGGAAGGAACGAAGGTGGTGAAGAAGCTAATTTGGACTTTGAGCCTCCAGAACTGTGAGAAAATAAATTTCTGTTCTTTAAAGCCACCCGCTTGTGGTAATTCTGTTACAGCAGCACTAGGAAACTAAGACAGAAAGTAATGGGGAAAAGGCATTCATATAATTATTTATCAAAGCATTCATTTTTTCAACACCTATTGAGATTCTTCTGTATGCCAGATACTGGGCTAGGTGCTTCGGACACAAAGAGGTATTAGACACTGTCCCTGCAGGGGATATGGACAAGAGAATCAACTGTGATGATTATAGCCAGGTAGTGCGGTATGGTGCAATATGATAGACGGAGGCAGCAAGTGTTGAAAAAGCACAGACGTGGAGCCCCTAAGTCAGACCTTGGGCTTGGGACAGACCACAATGAACAGAATCTTGAAGGAGACTGAGAGTATCTAGATGGGCAAGGAAGCTGCAAGAGGGCCTTTTGTGGCCCAGGAAGCGTAAGCGGAAAGTTGTGAAGATGAGAAAGATTGTGGTGTATACAGGCAACTGGACACACAGGGTGCCAGAGGAGGAGTGGGAAATAGAAGCTGGCAAGGTGTGGAAGAGCTGTGCATGCCATGTCAAGGGAGGAGAAGGGTGTGGGCAGGAAAGGGGCATGATCAGAGCTATCCTTTAGAAAGAAGTTTCTGCTGCAGTATGAAGAATGGATGAGGGAAGGTCATGCTGGAGACCCAGAGCCTTCAGGAGGCTCATATAGATGAGCTGGACTAAGCTGGGGAGTATGGAAGGAATTGGATGGATTCAGGCAAATGTGGGAGTGGAGTCCACAGGACCTGAGATACATGGAATGTGTGGGATGAGAGTCAGGGAAGGGGAGAAGGAGCAGGAAGGAGCAAGCGAGAGAGGAGAAGGGGGGAGGAGGTGAGAGGAGAGCTATGGAGGGATGTCTTTCTCCTATTCTGGGAAAATGTGCCCATCAGTTCTCACAATTATTGGGCCATAGTCTATAGGTTAAAAGCGACTTCCACTGTGGCTTACTCTAACCTTCCACCCAATACAGGCTTCCCCTCTGCAGCAACCCCCATCTAGTGGGTTCATTCATTCAATCAATCAACACATAATTATTGAGCACTTACCATGTGCCTGGCACTGTGCTAGGCCCTGGGGATACGGTGGTGAAAAAAAGGAGTATAGAAAAGAGTGAAGAGAGGCTAGGGAATAAAAGAATGAAAGTATTTGGAAAACAAGGCCAACAAACAAGTCTTAAGAAACAAGGTTTATGTAACACCTGCACGTACAAAATATACCCTGGTGGTACATTTAGTGCTCAGCTGCTAAATAGAAAGTTGGAAGTTTAAGTCCACCCAGAGACACCTTGGAAGAAAGGTCTGGTGTCCTACTTCCAAAGATCAACCACTAAAACTCTATGGAGCTCATGGGGTCGCCATGAGTCAGAGTCTACAGCAACTGCTTTTTTTCCCCCAAGTATTATTTTTAATCCCTTCAAAAACCCAAGGCAAGTTGTTATTGTTGCCCCCATCTTATGGAAGAGGAAACAAGCTCAATGAGACTTAGTCTACTGGCCCTGATGTCTGGTTAATAGCAGGATCAGGGCTCAAATCCAAGTCTGTGATACAAGGATGAAGAGCCTGCAAACTGCTGACCCCAGCACGGTCACAGCAAAAAGAAGCAGACTGAGTGTCATTGGTGGAAGTTCCAGGTGGGCACAGGAAGGATTTCCCATCAGGGAAGCGAGCAAAACCTTGGCACTCCTCTGAGAGACCATCCCAGTTTGTGTGATGGGTAGAGTCTATCCCAGAAGCAAGGAAGATGTCAGAGCAGAGAGTCCCAACCTGGGTCCTCAGAAGCAGAAATAAGGTTTTCCTAAGCCCTTCTCCTTGGGTGGCACAAAGGGCTAAGTGCTTGGCTACTAACCAAAAAGTTGGCAGTTGGAACCCACTCAGAGGCACCTAGGAGAGGTCACAGCCTTGGAAACCCTGTGGAGCACAGTTCTACTCTGCACACATGGGGTCACCATGAATCGGAATAGTTTGTTTTTTGGTTTTTAAGCCCTTCTTATTTTCAAAAAAACTATCTATTTGGGGCTAGAATTACACTTACTTTGGATGGGATGCTACTTAGCTGGAGCTAATCCAAAGCTCTAATTGGCTGCTCTGTATGTTTTTTATGAAAACAAATGCAGTTAGAAGACGGAATCTTTCAAACCACAGGATCTATTTGGGCAGGGGTCAGGGAATAATACAGCGCCTTTGGTCACAACAAGTCTGGGAAACCCTGCTTTGCCAGCTTCCAGGGAGGCAGCCAGGCCTGGGCGGCAGGAGGGCTGAGGCTGGGCATTCTGGAAGCAGCATTCTACCCCTCAAGGGAGGTGGGGTGGGGGGCATTGAAGATCTTGCCAAAGACAATAGAAGGCCTAAAGCAAGACCATAGTTCTTAGGCAGTCCCACCCCATGGCCATCAAATCTATTCCAACTCATGGTGACCTTATAGGACAGAGTACAACTGCCCTATAGGGTTTCCAAGGCTGTAATCTTTGTGGAAGCAAACTGCCACATCTTTCTCCCATGGAGCAGCTGGTGGGTTCAAACTGCCAACCTTCCAGTTAGTGGCGTAGTGCTTTAACCACACTGCGCCACCGGGGCTCCTTTCTTAGGGAATAGGGCCTGTGTATAGAGGGTACTTTTTGAAGACCTAGTTTTATATCTGTCTTTTTATCTCTCTCTCTCTCTGTCACTACAATGATGATATTCACCTTCATTTTGTTTTCTTAAATGAGATTTTAAAGAATGAGCCTCAGAAATTCATATTGTGCAAAAAGTATACGTGTCATACATCTGCAGTCACAGATTAAACACTCCCCTCTCCTTCTTATCTTTGGTTTCCTTGAGGAATTTGTGGTTAAGTGCAACAGCTGCTAACCAAAAGGTCAGCAGTTCTGATCCACCAGCCGCTCCTTGGAAACTCTATGGGGCGGTTCTTCTCTGTCCTATAGGGTCGTTATGAGTTGGAGTTGACTCAATGGCAATGGGTTTGGTTTGGTTTTTATAGTGTATCTTTGTTTCTGAAAGTGTGTCCATCTGCATTGCACATTAGAATCCCTGAGAAGCAGTCTCTGAGACAGGGTTTAGCAAGACGACTTTATTGGAGAATGCCTGTGGGATCAACATCTGTGGAAAGGAAGGGACAAACAGGATTGGGCAGGGGGAGAAGTTGAGCTGCAATGCAGTCCCAACAAAGGACTCAGACAACCCCATGGAAAGCTCTGGAGCTGGGATGGCTCTTGATGTTGTCCCATTGGAGTGAGGAGGTCAGGCCTTTGTATCCCTTCCTCCCCTGTCCTTAATCAAGCCTTGGATTCCAGCTGCTGTCCCTGGAAGGAGGTGTGACCTAAGTTAGGCTGTTTTCTTCCTCCCAGGCCATCTCCAAAGATGGCTGACACCCGAGGGCTGTCTTCTGGCAGCACTCCCAGCAGCTAGGGAGTAAGTCCTGTTACTAATGGAAGACCTGGGCAGCATGCCACACCGTCTACCACAGACGTCACAATGGCTCCCACAGAAAGTGTGTGTCTATGCGTGTCCTGATACATGTCTGTGTGTCTATGGTATGTGTGTGTGTGTGTGTGTGTGTGTCTGCGTGTGTGCACCTGTGTAATCTGTCTGTGTGGATGAAGTGCTGTGACTTACCCAAGATCACGCAGCTTGTTGGAGGCAGAATCAGGACCAAGAAACAGGTCTCCTACGGCAGAACAATGCTCTCTCAGCCCCAGAAGGCTCTGGCTCTCTTTTGATCTATGTGGACAGGAGACTCAAGCGCAAACCATGAGCTTATTATCATGATGAGATAACAGCTGCACACGCACCCCTGCACCACCTCCCTTATATACACATAGCGCCTTAAATACCATCTCCCTTGTACACATATAGAGGATTAGACTCCTAGACTGTGGACGGGGACTAAGTTTTATTCTTTTATCATTTTGGATTCTACCCAAGTCAATGCCTGGCATGTTGTAGCTGTTCAATAAATGTTTGTTGAATGAATGAATGAATGAAGAATATTAATTGATGTTTACCTTACCAAGATTCCTGGGGTATTCACCATAACCTTGATTCAGAGTCCCAAATAGACTGTTTTCACATAGGAGGTGGAAGAGGGAAGAAATAAAAGAAAACAACATGTTTGTTAAGCTCCTATATGTATAGTACTATGCCAGGCCCTTGCATGTATATCATCTTAGCTAATCTCATTTTTAAATGAGCAATCCAAGTGAGCAGACATCGTCCCATTAAGGAGTGGACCCCCCATCCTCTGGTACCCATATATAAGGGTGTTAAGTACAGCAGGCTTACAGCTGCTTCCTCACTGTCTGCCTCCACTTATTCCCAGAAGGTCTGAAAAAGAAAACAACATCAAGGCTTCTGAAGACTTCAGAAGACTTGCAGCCTTCCCCTTTGTGAGACAGAGAAGCAGGAGAATATTAAGAGGAGTGCAGAAAGCTAAAAATATCTTCAAAGCATATGTAAATTCGACATAGAGGCACTGGCCTTTGGGCTCCAGCTGTTCTCAGGACTGACTTGGATGCCCTTGACATGGAGATCCAGACATTCTCAGAACCCACCCACCATCTGTAACCTTTTAAAAGTCTTCCTAATTGTGTTCCATGTTCTTTAAATTTATCACCCTTGGGAGCTGAGGTACAATATGCTAATAGGTCGTTGAAGAGCCCCCAGACATCTCTCCTCCCCCAGCCTCTTGGGAGAACAGTGCGAGGTCAGAGACATCCATCCTTGGAATAACAGGAGCCTTTGAGAGGGGCTGTACCCCCGACATTAGCATTTTAATAGGGAGGGAATCAAAAGATCACTCAATCGACACCCAGCGAGAGCATCATTTTAATCAATAGCGCAGCTCATAGAAGTCTTGTTGCTACCAACATTGCATAAAAACAATTCCTGATTGAGAATTAAGCAAACTTTTATCTGACGTGATTATGAACTTCACCCTTAAAAATAATGCCAAGTTCAGAAACACATTTCTCTTCATGATTCAGTCTGGCAGATTCTAGACATCTAATGGGTAGTTTTCCCTCACAGCTGACACTTTGCCTTCCTGGTTCACGTAGGAAAACGACAAGATGTCACTTTGCCAAAGGCTATAGTGCTAAGTTAAGTGACTCTGGGTGGGAAGAAGGTAACAACTGAGCAGATTTTAACCTTAGGTGACCTAGAGCAGGGCTGTATTCTGGCTTCCCTGATTTTTAACCAACACCTGCTAAGTGTAATTTAGCTCTTAGATACTCTGCATGCTGGCTGCCAGGCCTTATCATAATGGAAGACTCGTAACTTGTTATGGATTGAATTGTGTCCCCCCAAAAAGATATGTTGAAATCCTAACCCCTGTACCTGCGAATGTGATCCAGTCTTTGAAAATGTTATCAGTTAGGTGAACATAGGGTCATACTGGAGCAGGGTGGGTCCTAATCCAATATGAGTAGTGTCCTTATAGAGGAGGATACGAAATAGAGGAAAAACACCATGTGACACCGTAAACCAGTTAACACTTGGAGCTACCAGAAACTAGGAGAGAGGCATGAGACAGACTCTCCCTCAAAGCCTCAGGAGGAATCAACATGGTCAACATCCTTATCTTGGATTCCCAGCCCCCAGAATTGTGAGATGATAAATTTCTATCGTTTAAGGCCACCCACTTTGTGGTATTTTGTTACAGCAGCACTAGGAAACTAATACACAGCTTTTAATACGCTGACAGCACAGTCTTACTAGTCATAGGGGTGGCCTTGAGAATCACATGAATCACTTGGTCAATTACTCTCAGAAAGTAAAGCTCAATATCAGTTGTGTTAAATTCAAATAATCATATTTGGCAGAAGCTCTTCAGCATCTGGATGGATAAGATTTGAACTTCTCCATTCTCCAGGGCCATTCATTTCATTACCTGCAGAGTCTATAGCCAGTTCATCCTGGTGGGCCCTAGAAGACAAGGTCCTGGCCAAAATTAAATATGTTCAGCAGGAATATTAAAGTAAAAGCAGGAACTCAAAATCTTCCAAATCAATGCCATCTCATCCTTGTGTTAAATGGGTAGAACTCTTGGGATTTCAGTTGAGAAACTGGTTAAGCTTATGAACGAACACAAGGTTTCCCTGGAACGATTTTGCCACTGTTTGTGGATGCTCTTGGAGCCCACTTCCTTGCAGAGCTGGGGTGACCTCCACCTGGGAAGATGACAGTTCAGCCACCTTACTGCTTGCAGCTCAACATCACCTTTGCCTCCTCTTCATTTGGTAGGAAGCCACGTTGTATTTGTCCTCATGACCAAGCATGTGCAGTTGCAGCACTCACCAGGGACCTCATTCGCATTGCAAAATGTGCAGCTGACACATGGGGAGGGGTTGGCCAAAGGCCATGCCAGCCACTCATTCCTCCATTCCCTCGTAGCAAACAGGTGGCCTACTGGCAAAATCTAACACACACACACACACACACACACGGTGTTTTTAAAAAAATGTATCTTTGAACAATTTTAGGCCAGACCTTTACTTTCCAGATTGCCACAATCCCCACCATTCTCATTGCCACACACCTGTTTGGCTTCATTTATTTACTTTGTCTGTCCAGCCACTGAGGGTGCTTGGGTTTCTAAAACCCTCCTGAAATTCTCTATGTTTTAACCTATATTAAATCTTATTCCCCAGAAATGAATATACTGGAATAACAGGTGGTCCTTCAGGGTACCAGACTGCGATTACAGCCAGTAGGCAAATTAGTAGCCAATCTCAGCCCATCCATTTTTTCCCCTCTAATTCAAAAGGTACAGGTGGAGGGAGAGGGGAGGGATTCTAGGGTTAGTTACAACTCTTACTGTTCTGATGCTACTTTCTGGCAGTGTTAACTGTTTGAGTAATTCAGTTCTAACCAGAAAGTGAATGTGCAAGTGTTGCTATCACCCCTTGCAGTTGATTAATTGTATTCATATCCATTAATATATGAATATTGATTAATTATAGTAATACTAACTCTAGGGATCAATTATATTAATTACTCTCATCCCGTATCCATGGAAAACATTGCTATTCCATAATGATACTCTTTCTTCTTGGGCCTAGTGAGGCCTCAGGGACCTTCTCGACAGTTTCCTGTCGATATACTGCTACAGCTGCTTTTGAATGATCTTCGGCAAAATATATATATATATAAATTATATATATCTTACTGGTCCTGGTTCTCTTTCTCCAAAAAATCCTAAGACAGAGTTTTAAAACTGATCTCCTGGAGCTCTGTCAACTGAGATGTTATTACCAATCAATTGAGATATACCGTACCTGATATTTCTGGTCCGTAGCCAGGCATCTTCCACCTATGGTAAGGATTTAGGAACTAGGTCAAAAGCAGGCGTGGCTGGCACATATCTCTGTTGTGGCAAAGAACAGGGTGCGTTATGTGGTCATTGCTCATCACTAGTCGTGGTTCCCCACACGTGCTTTCATGCTGGTCTGACTGCCTGACCTACTGGGAATTTGACTGACTCAGTCTTGCTGGAAACAGCCTTTCTTTAACTCTGTATCAAGCAATTAGTCTTCTCATGATTTTTTCCTTTTTCTTACAAAGCTGCAAGAAACCCCAAGCCCAAGATGACCTTTGGGGCCATCGACCTTGTTTCCTGAGAGTTGGAGCAAGGCTGTTGCCTCATAAATTGTTTCTTCTCAGCTTTCACTTAAGAACAAGCTGAGAATGCTTTTACTCCCCTTTTCCTGGAATTTTATTCTTATCCACCAATCTGTACTGTTCTCCAAGGACCACTGTTTCTGGAGCTGAACTTCCTCACCTCTATCCGTAGATTGGCATTTCCTGGGGGCAGAAGGTGGGGGGAGGAGCAGAAGAGAAGATTTGTTAAGGGTAAATAATATCACATTGGCTCTCTATAGAAATGTCTTCACAGAATAGGATTTAATATTATAAGATTAGTTTTCATCAAACAACAATACGAAGAATGATTTTTGATCTTGTATAAGGTGGTTTTTGACCTTGAATTAAATGCTAGGAAAGCAATTTGTTCCTCCTGATAAACAAGTATTGTTTGTTTTATTAAATAACCCGTTGCCATCGAGTGGATTCCAACTCATAGTGACCCTATAGGACAGAGTAGAACTGCCCCTGTAGGGTTTCCAGGGAGAAGTTGGTGGATCCAAACTGCTGACCTTTTGGTTAGCAGCCATAGCTCTTAACCACTGCACTACCAGGGCTCCAAAGCTGTTCCCACCCGGTTTAGAACTGGGGACCTTTCGCGTGTGAGGCGAATGTGATAACCACTACACTATCATGTTTTCCTCTTTTCCTTGGTTTTTCAGTGAACTCACAGCTTCATTTTGTGCTCAGTGGCAGTTCTTACCCTCATCTTAAGGCTTCTGGTAAATTATCTTCTCCTTTCACTAATGGACTATCTTCCTTATTGTATATGTATTTTTTGTTAGGAGCCATCTCTTCTCTGGGGAAGTGAATGGGGCAGGTTTTAATAAACAATACCTCAGCTGACAGATCTCCAGGGGACTGGTTTTAAAACTCTGTCTTAGGGTTCTTTAGAGAAAGAGAACCAAGACCAGTGTGATTTTTCTGATTTATATATATAAATTTTGCTGAAGATCATTCAAAAGCGACTGCAGCAGTATATCGACAGGGAACTGTCAGAAATTCAAGCCGAATTCAGAAGAGGGCAGGGAACCAGGGATATCATTGCTAATGTCAGATAGATCCCGGCTGAAAGCAGAGAATACCAGAAAGATGTTTACCTGTGTTTTATTGACTATGCAAAGGCACTTGACTGTGTGGATCATAACAAATTATGGATAACTTTGCAAAGAATGGGCATTCCAGAACACTTAATTGTGCTCATGAGGAACCTGTACGTAGATCAAGAGGCAGTTGTTTGAACAGAACAAGGGCATACTGTGTGGTTTAAAGTCAGGAAAGGTATGCATCAGGGTTGTCTTTTTTCACCGTACCTATTCAATCTGTATGCTGAGCAAATAATCTGAGAAGCTGAACTATAGGAAGAAGAATGGGACATCAGCATTGGAGGAAGACTCATTAACAACTTACATTATGCAGATGACACAACCTTGCTTGCTGAAAGAGAAGAGGACTTGAAGCACCTACTGATGAAGATCAAAGACCACAGCCTTCACTATGGATTACACCTCAACATAAAGAAAACAAAAATCCTCACAACTGGACGAATAAGCAACATCATGATAAACAGAGAAAAGACTGGAGTTGCCGAGGATTTCATTTTACGTGGATCCACACTCAACAACCATGGAAGCAGCAGTCAAGAAATCAAAAGACATATTGCATTGGGCAAATCTGCTGCAAAAGACCTCTTTAAAGCGTTGAAATGCAAAGATGTTACCTTGAAGACTAAGGATTGCCTGACCCAAGCATGGTGTTTTCAATTGCTTCATATGCATGTGAAAGCTAGGCAATAAATAAGGAAGACAG
Source organism: Trichechus manatus latirostris (assembly GCF_000243295.1). Lineage (NCBI taxonomy): Eukaryota > Metazoa > Chordata > Mammalia > Sirenia > Trichechidae > Trichechus > Trichechus manatus. The sequence goes on along the minus strand of NW_004444030.1, from coordinate 8,662,273 downwards.
AAGAAGAATTGACACCTTTGAATTGTGGTGTTGGTGAAGAATATTGAATATACCATGGACCGCCAAAAGAAAAAACAAATCTGTCTTGGAAGAAGTACAACCAGAACACTCCTTAGAAGCAAGGATGGCAAGACTACTTCTCACATACTTTGGACATGTTATCAGGAGGGATCAGTCCCTGGAGAAGGACATCATGCTTGGTAAAGTAGAGGGTCAGTGAAAAAAAGGAAGACCTTCAAGAGATGGATTGACATAGTGACTGCAACAATGGGCTTAACCATAAAAACGATTGTGAGAATGGTACAGGACCGGGCAGTGTTTTGTTCTGTTGTACATAGGGTCGCTATGAGTCAGAACTGACTGGATGGCACCTAACAACAACAACATAAGAGAGAGAGAGATTGATTTTCTTCATGGAATTGGCTCCTGAAATGTAGGCGGGCTGGAAAATCCAAAATCCATAATAGGGCAAGTGACAGGCTGGAGACTCCTCAGGCTTGTGTCCCAAGATCCATAGGTCAGGTGATAGGAAGGGTAGAAAGTACGTGAGTTCTGGCAAAATGTCTATTTAGAGTCTGGAGGTAGAATACACCCTAGGGAAACTCCCTTATTGCTCTTAAGGCCTTCAACTGATTGAGGCCCACTCACATTATAGAGAGTAATCTGATTTGTTTAAGGTCAACTGTTTAATCACATATAACTACATCATAATAGCAACTAGACTAGTGCTTGACCAAACGCCTGGGCACCATAGCCCAGCCCAATTGACACATAACATTAACTATCACAAACTCCTATTTACTTCACCAATCATTGATTGGCCCTTATTATATGCCAGCCCCCAAGCCCTCTCTTGGTGTTCTTTCTCCAGTAAGAGACGTTGTATCTTCTGAAATTGTAAAAGGCTCCTGAGTTTAAAACTGAACAAAGGCTTATCAATGCTTTTCATACTCTGTATTAGCACAATAAAAATACCAAGCCCCAAAACTTGTGTAATTTAAAACATGAGAACACCTGTGAATTCAACTTTCTCTTCAGTTTCAACCTCTCTCCCAAAATCCAGACCCATATTTCTAACTGCCTCTTGGACATCTCTTTCTGAATATTCCAAAGGTGCCACAAACATAACAGATACAAACTGTACTCTTATCTCCTCCATACTCCTACAAACTTCTTTCTTTCTCTAGATTCTCTGTTTTGAATAATGGTATCACTCTTCGCTGAGTTTCCCAAGCTAGAAGCCTTGGTGACTTCACCCCACACATTCAGTTAGTTTACAAATTCTTCTAATTCTGCTTCTGAATATGGTCCCCTCCATGATCTTCACTGCACTGTTTTAGCATGGTTCTTGCTCTTCTCTCCCCTGAACTATTTCAACAACTTCCTAAGTGTTCTTCCTACCACCCAGTCTTTCCCTTTACTCCCTACTGTTTGATGCCACCAGTGTCATCTCCCCAGTCACTTTTTATTTTTAGGACCTATCTTGGTTATCTAGTGCCACTATAACAGAAATACCACAAGTGATGGCTTTAACAAAGAGAAATTTATTCTCTCACAGTCTAGGAGGTTAGAAGTCCAAATTCACGGTGCCAGCTGCAGAGGAAGGCTTTCTTTCTCTGTCGGCTCTGGGGAAAGGTCCTTGTCATCAATCTTCCCTGGTCAAGGAGCTTCTTGGAGCAGGGATCCCAAGTCCAAAGGATTGCTATTCTCCTGGCTCTTGTTTCTTGGTGGTTCGAGGTCCCCATGTCTCTCTATTGGCTTCTGTCTTTTATATCTCAAAAGACATTGGTTTAAGACACAACCTAATCTTGTAGATTGAGCCCTGCCTCATTAACATAACTGCTGCTAATCCTACCTTATTAACATCATAGAGGTAGGATTTACAACACTAAGGAAAATCACTTCAGATGACAAAATGATGGACAATCACACAATACTGGGAATCAGGGCCTAACCAAGTTGACACATATTTTTGGGGGACACAATTCTATCCATGACAGGACCTGTCTTAGTCATCTAGTGCTGCTATAACAGAAATACCACAAGTGGATGGCTTTAACAAAGAGAAATTTATATTCTCAAGTCTAGTGGACTAGAAGTCCAAATTCAGGGTGTCTGCTCCAGGGGAAGGCTTTCTCTGTCATCTCTGGAGGAAGGTCTTTGTCATCAATCTTCCCCTGGACTAGGAGCTTCTCTGCACAGGAATCCCAGGTCCAAAGGACAGGCTCTGCTCCTGGTGCTTCTCTTTTGGCAGTATGAGGTCCCACTCTCTGCTTACTTCCCTTTCCTTTTATCTGGTGTAAGATAAAAAGTGGTACAGGCCACACCCCAGGGAAACTCCCTTTACATTGAATAACGGATGTGACGGGAGCAAGGGTATTACATCCCACCCTAATCCTCTTCAGTGTAATCCAATCTTGTCTCATTAACCACAGGCAGAGATTGGGATTTACAACATACAGGAAAATTAGATCAATCACAAAATGGAGGACAACCACACAATACTGGGAATCATGGCCTAACCAAGTTGACACATATTTTGGGGGGACACAGTTCAATCCATGACAGGACCTTTCCTGGCCTCTCAGTGCCTATAAAATAAACGCCAAATTGCATAAAATAGTATACAAGGTGGACTGCAATCTAGCTCCAATCTTCTCCAGCCTCACCTCTCACTTCTGGCTAGGACCCCTGTGGTCCAGCCACACGGAATTTCTCATTCTTTGTAAAACAAGCTAGGCCCTTTCATGACTCCATGTTTTTGCACATGTTATTCCTCCTGCTAGAAAAGTGATTTACGTAGTCTCCTTCTCTACTTGGAAATTAATTCCTATTTTTCTCGAATTAACACAAATGTCAATAATTATCTGGCCACTCTCCCTACAATTAAACCTTTCTTGACCTTTCCACCTTTTCTCAAGCTTCTTTTTAAACAACGTCTTTCATAGAGATTATCCACGTGTATTTAAATTCATTGTTGACAGTTTTGCCTCTGCCCCAGCTCTGAGCTAATTTAGATCAAAACCATAATTTCTATAGCCCTGGTACCTACCACAGTACTTGCTGCAATGTTGATGCTCATCAAATATGAATAATGTAAGCATTAAAATATGATCACCTACTTGAAAGTGGAGGAGGTGCCTAAACATAGAATGATAAAAAGCCTCCACTAAAATGTTTTGGAAACCCTGGTGGCATAGTAATTAAGAGCTATGGCTGCTAACCAAAAAGTTCGCAGTTCAAATCCACGAGGGGCTCCTTGGAAACCCTATGAGGCAGTTCTACTCTGTCCTTTAGGGTCGCTATAGGTTGGAATTGACTCTACAGCAACGGGTTTGTTTTCTTTTCTTTTTTTTTTTTTTTTGGTTTAAACGGTTTTACTAGTGCCAAAACCAAACCAATTGCCATCAAGTTGATTCTGACTCATGGTGACCCCCATGTATGCAAAGTAGAACTGCTCCATAGGGTCTTCAAGGCTGTGACCTTTGGAAGACATATTACCAGGCCTTTCTTTCAAGGTGCCTCTGGGTGGGTTTGAACTACCAACTTTTCAGTTAGTAACAGAGCATTTAACCATCTCTGTCACCCAGGGACTCCTTCTACTAGTTCAAACCAAAAAAACCTATTGTGATTGAGTCAATTCCAACTCATAACAACCCTATAGGACAGAGTAGAATTGCCCCATAAGGTTTCCAAGGAGTGGCTGGTGGATTCCAACTGGAGACCTTTTAGCAGCTGAGCTGAAGGACCCCTTATTTAATGGCTGTGGACTCCTGTAGGCACAGCATAATGAAGAAAAACGCAAGGCCATTCTGGGGTACATTATCTTAGTCACTTTAAGACCTCATAATACCTTCTATTATTTGCCATTTCCTTTCAATATTCCTTCTCTGCCTTCACCATAACAATACTTACCTTGTAATAGAAAGCAAGAGCATTCGTAGAAGATGTGAAGGAAGCAGCCCAATCGTGCAGTGTCTTCATTAGTCTTATCCTATGACAGTATCTTTTTGTTGTGGGCTTTTTGCATCTTGTCCTAAGTTCCATTCACCCACAAGCACTGAATTTTTTGCAGATAATGGGGCAGGTTGTATTTTGCAAAGGTGGCGGCAGCACTCCTCTCTTCCCCCTGTCATAGCATAGGGCTTGCTCTTCTCTCTCCTGATCTATTTTGACAACGGATTTAATTGCATGCAACTACCTTGCCACACCCCCATCAAGACCTTGCCACTCTCTTTACCTTGAACCTGGGCAGAACTGTGAATGCTTTGACCACTAGAGATGAAACAGCCTTGAGGAGACTATTGATGAAGCCTGGGAGGACAAGGAGGACAAAGCTGGAAAAAAAAAAAAAAAAGATTATCCTGTTACGTAGTAGCAGAAGGTGTTTGCCAACATTATTTTGCTTGTTTGTTTTGCAATTCTTTTCTGCAAATGTTTATGTGTGGTAGGAGGCAGATAGCTTTTCCTTTAGTTCGTTTATCTTTATAGCAAGAACTATACTAAAAGAATTGCACCAGAGAAGCCTCATCTGCACCTGGAGCTATGTTTAGCTGACAAGATCCTGGACTTTTAACTGATGCCACAATAGGATGAGACTTTGAAAGTTCTGGGGGAAGGGGTGAGTGAATTTTGCATGTGGGGATGCATGTGTGAATTTTGGTGATCAGAGGCAGACTATGGCAGATTATTTCTTCCAAAAATGACTGCAACAATATCTCACATCCCACATGTACTTCTACAATGTGACCTTGCTAATAGTCTATGAAAAGATAAAGCCTCATTCCTTTCCCTTAGATCTAGGTGGGCTTGTGACTGCTTTAACAAATGGAGTAAAGCAGAAATAATGATATGTGTCTTCCAAGACTGGGTCATAAAAAGTGATACAGTTTTGAACTTGTACACTTGGTTTCAGAGCCCTAAGCTGCCACGTGAGACGTCCAGCTATTCTAAGGCCACTATGAGGAAGTCCAGACCACAAGGAGAGACCATATGTAGATAATCTGGTCAATGGTTCAGATGAGGTCGCAGATGACAGCTAGTATCAACTGCTGAACACATGAGCCTCCAGATTTTTCCAGCCCCTAGCCATTGAGTCACACCCAGTCAGTGAGACCTCTTAGTTCAGACTCCAAATATTGTGAGAGAGATAAGCCATGCTCACTGTGCTCTGCATGAATTCCTGATCCACATAATCAATGAATATAATAAAATATTAAATGGTTTAGTTTTAATTTGTTACACAGCAATAGACACTGGGACATATAGCTATAGGCTCTCTCAAACTCTCATCATTTAAGTCCACCCTTTGCCCAGCATCAATAGATCAGGTAAACTGAAAGATTATGTAAATCTTATATATAAACTAGAATAAAAGAGAAAGCAAAATTCTGTGAAAGAGGGAGACTGTAGATAATTATTTATGGATATTTCTATTTTTCGGATAAGAAAACTATTAGAGTACAGTAAAGCTATCCAGAGAACTAAGAGGAGTGAAGTACTAGCCTAGGCAGGATTGACTCCAAAATGCTGGCAACTTAGGCAGTAAAATTTTCTTTCAGGCCTTCAACATTTTCTTAAAACTAAAAATTTTCAAAAAGACTTCTGCGGCTCATCGAGATACAGTAAGGGAGGCCAGAATTAGGAAAATTAGTCTTAGAATAAATGCTTCTCTGTGCTGTCTAACAAGTCTGAAAAGTAAGACTTGAAAGGATCAAAGTTTCCAAGTAGCCAAAATTTGTCTCAGAAAAAAGAGTAAGAATATTTTTAGGAATACGTAAATAAATAGCCAGCACCCTGCAAGGTGCAATTCATAATATCTGTAAGCCAATCAAAAATTAAGAGGATTTCATGGAAAATATACAGAAAAATAAGATCCATAATGAGGAGAAAAATCAATCGACTAAAACTAACGTAAAGTAGACACAGATGTTAGGCTAGCAGAAAAGGGCATTAAAACAGTTCTTACAACTTATTTCCATATATTTAGAAAGTTAAGTAGAGACATGGGAGATATAAAAAAGACCAAAAAAAAAAACTTCTACAGGCAAAAACTACAATGTCTAAAATGAAAACTACACTGGATGGAAATTGTGAAAAGAAGAATTTTTTTGTTATATATACATATTATGGAGCCCTGGTGGTGCAGTGGTTAAGCATTCGGCTGCTAACCAAAAGGTCAGCAGTTCAAATCCACCAGCTGCTCCTTGGAAACCCTATGGGGCAGTTCTACTTTGTCCTACAGGGTCACTATGAGTCGGAATCGACTTGATGGCAATGTGTTTGGGTTTTTTTATACATATGATACCAGAATTTAAAAAAAAAACAAACTACTACTCTGAAGCTATAGTACTCTGACAGCAAAACTAGACAGAGGCCTTACAAGAAAATCACAGACCAATATCCTTCATGAACACAGCTGAAAAAAGTTATAAACAAAATTATAGCAAATGAAATACAACAATATATAAAAAAGATAATACCAAATAAATAAAGTTTGTCCCAGGAATGTAAGATTGGTTTAATGTTTGAAAATCAATGCAATTCATCATGTTAATTAATAAAGAAAAATAAAGCAACACCATATGAACATTTCAATAGATGTAATAATTGACAAAATCCAACACCCATTCATGATTTAAAAAAAAAAAAACTCTTAGCAAACTGGAAATATAAGAGAATCTCTTCAACCCAATAATGGCATCCACCAAAAAAATCTACAGCTGGAATCCCAGAGACTATGGCCACTGGACACCCTGCTAACTCAGAACGGAAGCCACTCCCCAAGTCCACCCTTCAGCCAAAGATTAGACAGGCCTATAAAACAAACAATAACACACGTGAGGAACGTGCCTCTTAGTTTAACTAATTACACAAGACCAAGTGGGCAACACCTGCCCAAAAGCAAAGATGAGAAAGCAGGAAGGGACAGGAAAACTGTGCAAATGGACACAGGGAAACCAGGGTGGAAAGGAGGAGAGTGCTGACACATTGGGGGGATTGCAGCCAATGTCACAAAACAGTTTGTGTCTAGATTTTTGAATGAGAAGTTAATTTGCACTGTAAACTTTCACCTAAAGCACAATAAAATTAAAAAAAACAAAAACTACAGCTAACATCTTATTTAACAGTAATAAGTTGAATGCTTAGCCCCTTAAAGAACAAGACAAGTATATCTGCTCTTACCACTTCTATTCAACACTGTACTGGAAGTTCTAGACATTGTAACAGGGCAAGAAAAAGAAATAGAAAGCATCCAGATTAAAAAGGAGCTGGTAATACTGTCTTTATTTGCAGATGACATTATTGTCTATATAGAAAATACAATGGAATATACAAAAAAAACTATTACAACTAATTGAAATTGTTTAAAAAATACTGGCACAGTGGTTAGGCGCTCAGCTGCTAACCGAAAGATTGGTAGTTTGAAACCACCAGCAGCTCCACGGGAGAAAGATGTGGCAGTACTTCCGTAAAGATTTACAGCCTTGGAAACCCTATGAGATAGTTCTACTCTGTCCCATAAGGTCTCTATGTGTCAGAATTGACTCATAGTCAACAGTGGGATTTGCAACAGCATAAGTATATGAAATAGACGTAAATCTGACAAAAATGTGAAAGATGTGCCTATTGAAAACCACAATACATTGCTAGGAGAAATTAAAGACCTAAATATATGGAGATACATACTGTGTTCGTGGGTTGGAGTATTCAGTACTGTAAAGATGTTAATTCTCATCAAATTAATCTATAGATTCAGTGCAGTCTTAGTGAAAATCCTAACAGGCTGATTCTAAAATTTATGTGGAAATGTGAAGAACCTAGAAAAGCCAGAATAACTTTGAAAAAGAAAGTGCAAATACTAACATTACCTGACTTATAAGTCTCTTATAAAGCTACAGAAATCAAGACAAGGTGGAATTGATGTCAAGATAAACAAATAGATCAATGAAAATGAATAGAGAGCCCAGAAATGAACACATGCATATATGGACACCTGATGTTTGACAAAGATGTGAAGACAATTCAATGGAGAAAGAATAGTCTTTTCAAGAAAGGCACCGAATCAATTAGGTGTCCATATATAAAAAAAAAAAAGAATTTTGATCCATACTTTGCACTATTAAAAAAAATAAATAACTCAAAACGAATCATAGACCTAAATGTAGAACCTAAAACTACAAAAATTCTAGAAAAAAGCAGGTGAAAATCTTCATGCTCTTGAGTTAGGCAAAAATTTCTTTGATATGACACCAAAAGCATAATCCATGGTAAAAAATGATAAATTGGACTTCATCAAAGTCTTAAAACGTCTACTCTACCTAAGACACTGTTAAGAGAACAAAAAGACAAGCACAGACTCAAAGAGAATATTTTCAAAGCACGTATTTGATAAAGGAATTATACATAGAACACAGAAAGATTTCTCAAAACTGAATAAAAAAACAAACAACCCAGTTTAAAAAAGTGGACAAAAGAGTTGAATAGATACGTCATTAAAAAAGATACAGGATGTAAAATATGCACATGAAAGATGCTCAACATCATTAGTCTTCAGAGAAATGCAAATTAAAACTACAACAATATATACTATATACCTTTTTGAATGGCTAAAATAAAAAGGTCTCGTCAAGAGCTGGTGAAGTCAGTTCAGCCAGGGATTGGACAGCTCCATAAAACAAAACGGGACCAATGAGGCACAGCAGTCCAGGGACAAGGACTA
>NW_004444030.1:8605855-8652185 GCF_000243295.1 Trichechus manatus latirostris | reverse complement strand
AATTTACAACACATGAGGAGATCACATATAATCTCATCATAGTGGTAGAGTTTACAACACATAAGGAAATCACATCAGATAACACAATCATACAATACTAGGAATTATGACCTAGCCAAGTTGCTACGCACATTTTTGGGGGGACACAATTCAATCCATGACAGCTACTTACAAATTAAAATATAAAAAACTGTCAGAATATATAATTTACACCTCTGTGGTCCTTGTTAAAATAATAATAATAATAGTAACTTAAATCTAAAAAGGCAGACTGTGGAGACACAAGATTCTTTCTACAAGGTGAAAGAAGGTAACAGAAAACCTTGGGCTGCGAGGGTACTGCTGGGAGCAGAGATGGTATGTCAGGCGTGTGGAGTTAATTAATGCTTTTCTCCCTTCTCTTCTGCTCCTGGCACTTGATTTCAGTGGGGGCTAAAGGATCTCCTAGGAATAACAACTGCAGCCCTAACTTTAGTAGATAAGAGATAATCAGAGATATCGAATGCCCTGGGGTTGCCCAGCAGAAGTGAGATGGAGGAAGGATGATGGGGTCCACGAGTGAGGAGGCTGTCACTGTGAACCTGATATAGCTTCAGAACTTAAGGAAGGAGGGGAACTGGTGTCTCCAGATGCGTCCTGCAGCTGTCACGGGAACACAGCCCAGTCTAGCCACCATGGTGCTGTGTGTGTACTCTAGGAGAAAAGGCGCAGTGTGTGTGCACTGAAAGGATTGATTCACAGAACTCGGGAGCACTCTGGGATCCAAGCCACCCAGCTGGGACATGCTGTCTTTGTGAATCGCAGCATCCTCCCCACTGAGCGTAACAGATCAGCTCCTTGTAGACTGGCGAGCTGCCATGGCATTATGAGCACCAAGGGCAGACTCTGCCTTCTGTGGATCTCCTGCACAGCCACCCCAAGGAGGAGTAAAGAGAATTCATCCCAGCCCAACCAGATGGACAGCAATGGCCTGGGCTGCACAGCAGTGAAAGGGCTCAAGGTGGAGAAGAGAGCTGTGTCAATGAGCTTCAAAGGTGACCCCAAGCAATGACACTGTGCTCACCCCTGCCTCCCTCACAGCACCAAAGCCCTCACTTGAAAAATTGTAGACAGAAGTGATATTGCCCTCTTTCTTTCATAAAACCATTATTGGACTGGGTAATGAGGGGTGGATTATCCAATAAGCAAGGTAAGCATGGGCTTACTTGTGTTTATTCACTAATCTGTAGTGAACAATTTCACGTGGGTTTCACCACTTAGGAACAGATCTTTGGTGTGGTGAAATCCATGTGAAATTGTTCACTACAAATTAGTAAGTAAGTCCATCCTTACCTTGCCTACTGGGTCATCTGCCCTTGCCAGGGATTGTAACTTTGAAAAGAGGCTTTGATTCTGTAGCAAGGTGCTGTGGGATCAGGAGAGAGACTGATGCCTGCCGTATCTAGAAGCAGAACCTTTGATATGGTGAAGAAAAGTGAAATTGTTCCCTGCAGATGATCTGGTAAGCAAGGTAAGCACTGTGCTCACCTTGCCTAGTGGATAATACACTCCTGAGGGTAGCCCAGGAGTGATCTCCTCTGAGGGGGCAGTGAGGGACTTGTAGCCCTGTGACATTGAGGCCCCAGAGATCTACAACAAGAAGCCATATGTGAGGAACCAGAGAACAGCACTGCTCTCATCAGTAGCTGGAGTCCTGGCTAGGCTAGCTTAAAGGCGAGGAGTGACCAGGACCGATTCTAGATGCATTTAAGGCAACTTCTGGAGAATTCCCAGAAACACTTGGGGGGCAGGAAATTCTAAGAATCTGTCGATGCACTTTAGATATGAATATATGGTGACTATTGAAATTTAAGTTTTAGAATGTCTGCCTTGAGCATTGTGCTCCTTTAAGATCTGTCTATATGGGGTCGAATTGACAACAGCAACTCAAAAGATTCAATAGGAAATTTAGGGGGCAGTGAGGTTACGTTAATGGAGGACAAACAACTCAGAAAAAGGTGAGAATGGTTGTACAACTTGAAGAATGTAATCAGTGTCACCGAATTGTACATGTAGCAATTGTTGAATTGGTGTATGTTCTGCTGTGTGTATTTTCAGCGACAACAAAAATAAAATAAATTATAAAAAAGGGTTTTTTTTTTTTAAAGAAATTTAAGTTTTAGTGTTAATATAATGCATTTCTACTAATAGTCTGGGGAATCACTGAAATTAGCCTAAATTGGTATTTCAATTAACAGAAGTATATTTTCATCTTGTAGGAGAAAGGGGAAAGTAGAAACAAACAAAAAAAACCCTCTTGATATAGTGGTCCATATTCAGAGATATCTGCCTGGGGATCAGAACGCATTCAGACTGATCTCTGACAGTGATAATACAGCAAAATAACAATAATATATGCCAGACCCTGTTACACTGTAATGTCCACAAAATCAAAGAAAATAGTTCTATGTAGACAAAGTATAGGTAGTCCTGACTTATGACAGGGTTCCGTTAGGATGACTCCGTTGTAAGTTGGTTTCGACAAAATCCAAATATCTCATTTTTTTTTTTAGTTTTCATTATTATTGCCTTTTATTATCAGTATCTTTATAAATCTGACCTTTATTTGTTTTTGGAGGTTGGAAACATTACATATAAACTTACAGATATATTTTAATACATACAAACATACATACATAAAAAAGTACACAAACCCTTTTGCCAACTCTTTCCGTTATCATAGGCCTGAATGATCTTCATCTTTATATCCATGTCTAGAGCCTTCGTCACCTTCTTTTTTTGCTTAGAAATTTCAGTCGCATGACTTCTTTTATTAGAATATTGTTGGGACATAAGCAGTGCAGGCGTTACAGTTAGAGAAACTTGAGCAACTCAGCTTGAAATTAATGACTGATGCTTCTCATGGTAGGAAATGCTGAATAAGATCATGCTATAGGCCTGGTCAGGAGCCCTGGTGGTGGTCATCGGTTTGAATCCACCAGCTGCTCCTTGGAAACCCTATGGGGCAGCTCTACTCTGTCCTGTGGAGCTGCTATAAGTCGGAATCAACTCGATGGCAACGGGGACGTCGTAACAATGAAGTCAGAGTCGTAACAATGAAGTCAGAGTCGTAACGGCTGTTGGGTATGTGTGCAGTTCAATTGTCATATGTCGTTAGAGTTGAGCATCAACCAACTTTCTACCCATTATGACTCCCAACACCAACTTCATTTTAGACCAGGCCATAGCCTGCTATACAGCAGTGTTTTGAATAGTGAATCATAAAATCGAACATCTTCGAGGGAACTTCTGAGAAAGATAACATCAGCAAATTACATGCTGTAATATTGTATGTAGTGCATATTACTAATGATAAGATGTACAAAAAAAAAAAAAGACAGTCTTAAAGTGTAGTTGGTCATAACTCGATTAACTCCTAAGCCAGGGACTACCTGTATAAACTAACACATTTCTCAAGTATTTTCATTATGCTTTAAAAAAATAGTTTTCTATTGGGCCCTCAAAACTCGCGTGGACCCGAACAATCTAACCCTTGCACTTTCCAGATAGTATAAATTATGTTGTGTATATGCGGCATTGTTGATTCAGTGGTAGAATTCTCACCATCCATGCGGGAAACCCGGGTTCAATTCCCCGCCAATGCCCCTCATGCTACCACCTGCCTGTCAGTGGAGGCTTGCATGTTGCTATGATACTGAACAGATTTGAGCAGAACTTCCAGACTAAAATGGGCTAGGAAGAAAGGCCTAGCAATCTACCTCTGAAAATCAGCCAATGAAAACTCTGCAGATCACAATGGTCCAATCCTGGAGATGGCACAGGAGCAGGCAGTGTTTTGTTCTGCAGTACCTGGGGTTGCCATAAGTCAGGGCCAACTTGATGGCAGCTAACAAAACAAACACTGTGTACGGATATTGGTGACCAAGTGAACCCTATCTCTCTTGATAGCAGAATAAAAAATAACAGACTGAAACTTTACCAGACAGGATTCAGATTAGACAGCAGGAGAAATGAAAGAGGCATAACATCCTGGAGTTGTTATCTAAGTGATGCTATAAACTCCTTGCTTCTCTGGATCACCTGTCTGTCAGGGACAGGACCATCTCCAGACAACCTGACAGTTCAAAAAGAGAGGGGCATAAACAATAAAACCTGACCCTATGATACATTGTTCTTGTGCTTATGCTTTTATCCTTAAGGCTAAATATTTTTGAATATCCATTTGATGTGCTAATGACCACGAATGAAGGCAGAATCCATTCCTTGCATAAGCAAATAGTTTTGTTAAGAATTCAAATCAGACATGGCAAAATCTCCCCACTTGCTGATTGCTAATGTATTTTCACTATGGCATATATTCTTACATGTTCCAATTCAGCAAAGTCTCTTTCTCTTAGAGGGAGATGCCAGATTTGGACGACGTATGCTTAATCTAGCCAAGACAACAGATTTCCTCCCTGAATCGCGGCCGTGACAGCGAGGCAAAGTGTGATTAAGTTGCGTCACAAATAGGTGCGGCTCAATCCATCTGGCAAGGGGGAGTCTGTGCTGCCTAATTAAGAAATTTAATGATCTGATCTGATCAAACATCCATTTACAGTTTTGATAAGTGAAATTATTCAATTTGATTAGTGCAAATGGGCGTGAGCTGGTGTCCTACCAAAACCCATAGAACCAAGAGTGTGGACCAAGGATAATAAGGCCTGTAGACACTTAGGTCAGCAACACACATTGTAGCAAAGGAATGCCACACGATTTTCTGAAGATTTTTGGCCAGTAATTTGCAAAACACCCATCTGATTTGCTTCGAAATTTTTTAAATAATTGGCTCCTGCTGGCTGAGGCCCCATGCCAACATCGCATGGTAATTCATTCGTGACATTCCTAGAAGAGAGATTCTGTCGGAAGACCTACAGTAATATATTTACGGAATAATCATGCCATCCTTCCAGTAGGATGCACAAAGGGAAGCAAACAGCGGAAGGCCAGCAGAGAGGCTCCTGGGCTTCCAGGGGGAAAGATTCTCAATTTGAATGGAAAGTGTATGACTCTTCCCCCCATTCTCCCTTTCCAGGCTCCAACTAAGACTGGCCGGGACTGTTTCAAGACCAGTGTGCAATCCCAGAGATGACTATTTAGGTCTCCTGAATTTGATTTTTATTGATCAAACTCTGGGGACTGTAAGGGTGATTTTGCAAAGAATCCACTTGAAGCGTCATTTTCTGGATTTTTATAGATGTCACTTGATTCTTAAAAAGCTTTTCAAGAAATGCATGCATCCTTTGAGGAATAAAGGAAAGCACCAAGGTATTCCAACTATTCTGGAAATAGTAAGGATTGTCTTTTGCTCAGAGCTGGGGTAAGGGAGCTCAAAGAGAACATACTACAGGTCCAAGATCATGAGAAAGCAAACAGTGGAACTAGGACTGGTCTCCAAAAAAACATACATACATAATTTAAATAAGAAGGAAGGAAGCAAGTGAGGAAGGGAAAGTAAGCTTCATGGGAAGAGGTTGTGTGATAAAAGGCAAGGATAGAAACTTTGAGCACCAGGAGAGTCCTAGAAGAAACTACGTTCCTCTGGTACCACTTTGAGTCCCAGGACATAGGAAAATAGCTGCATCCCTATGTGCCACCTAGCCATCAACTGCAGCTGGAGATGGCATTCTTCTATAATTAATGTATCAGGGAAGGCTTAAGAGGCATAGTAGAGGCATCTGGAAACTAACGCCAGTCTGGATACTCCATGGTGCAAACAAGGCATTCATGCCAGTTACTTTTAACAATTCACTGATGAATGCTCATTTTCAAACCCAGTCTGTCGGGTTTTCCTATCTACAGGGTTACAGAAAGACGGCAGCAGTTCCCAGTGGTCTCAGGGTAACAAAAACAAGATGGAATCCCAAATCTAGAAAAGTCAACAAAAACATCCCACTTGAGCAATGTCCTAAATGTCTTAACTGTTAGAACTTCAGCTCCAAGCATGCTGGAAGATCAATACAAGGAGAATTGAGGAGATGGTAAATGGAAATTTAGCTAAGTCTAACAAGAGTTGACGGTTGAGTGGACTAGCCAGAACCAGCCTAAACCATCCAATTGTCAGGAAATACAATAAAGTCCATCATCAGTATCTGAGGGGTCCGATCTGATGGAAGAGATAAGCACAGTGCCAGTAGCTTCTGGTCAGGACAATTCTAAGGGAAGGTAGTTAATGGTGGCATGGATGTCTGTCTAAGTTAGGGCACATGTTGGGCTATCAAAAGTAGGATCCAGTAACCCAGGGAGAGAGGAGTCCCAAATATGTAGGTGAATAGGATTACAGTTCAAGATTACTGACCTGGGATCAGAGTTAGCCTCCAAGTACAAGGGTCCTGGGAGGAAACTGGGCCCACACATAGTGATGTGGAAAGAAGGAGCTTTAGCGGGTGGATTATCCAGCACCTCGTGCTCTGATAATTCCTTTTGAACCCAGGTGGTCTTACCTGGAAAATGGAATTAGGGCAACAGATTTATACCATATCTTCCCTGCCTTCCCCTGCCCCTGGGAGCAGGGAGTTCTCAACACAACATGGAGCCATTGGCTCAAGGATTGGATGAGGCTGAGCACACAGGGACAGGTTATTATTGCTGACAGATGGCTAGGCCAAGTCAGAGAAGGAAACTAATAAGAATCTACACACCAGGAGCCTCCACATTCCCCCAATTTGGAGATAGCGTCTTACAGAGATTAAGTTGCTTCCTATATTTATATTTATATCTGTATCTATAGCCATAGTTATATCTGTATCTGTATCTATAGCTATAGTTAAATCTATATCTATATCTGTATCTATCTATATTGACAGTATTTTCAAAAACAAAGTCAGGTCCTGTGGTTCAACTGAGACTTTTTAAAATTTATTTATGAATGCAATTGCGTGGGAAGTACTACAAAAGTATAAAAATCAGATCATACTCAGTTATAAAGTTAATGGATAAAAATAAAACAACATGAAATTCATTCGTCTCAGAAAATCCAAGATATACGGAGGCAATACCAATAAACCATCAGGAAAAAGAAAAGAAAAAACTCTCCTGAAATGTCATCAATTCAGCAAAGAATAAATATTTATTGACTATTATTATGTACAAAATACCATGCTAGGTTATGTGGGAAATTCAAGAATAAATAAGATGTGGTTCCTACACTCAAGAGACTTTTAAACTAATGGAACCATGGTGGCGGGAGGAGTTGTGGGAAGGAGCCAACAAACATTAAGCACACAGGCTCTGCCTACGGCCCTTGGACCTTTTGTGCTCTGGCTAGAATCACAGAAGGCCACTCTGCGCACGTGTGCAACAGATGAGGAGTGCTGAGGAATAACACCCCCCGCCCCCTGCAGCCCTCTCAGGAGCTGATATATAAATATTCCAGCTCCTTTACCCCTCAGGTGGGATAATTCTGAAGCACGTGTTTTGTACTGCTTCCAAGAGTTTCCTCATGAGATTAAGCTCCAGTCAGCCACTGGAGTGGCTTAATAACTCAGCCTTTATTGTCTACATTCTCTTCTCCACTCCACTGCTGGTGTCCCCTGCATGCCCCAAACGAACTGCTTGCACTTGAATCTTTGTTTCAGTGTGGGCTTCTGGGAGAACCCAAACCAATAGAAGCACCTACTATGTATTATATACCCTACTAGATAATTTACTTTCATGTCGTTTAGTCTCTTCAGCAAATAATATGTTATTTATTTCATCATGTCACATTACTGCTTGAGATTCTGCATTAGTTCTGCATCATGTTCAAGGTTTTAAAAAAAGAAGTTGATGCATAGTGTAATAGATACAAACTGGAGCAGCCTGAAATCCCCAGTCATTGCTCCAGTGGCTGTGACCATGCCACCAGTCCCTCCCTTTGGGGACCTGCTTCTCACCCACCTGCCAAAAGGAGATGGGCTGCTAATCAGAATCCTGATTCCACTGTATGTGGGCAGGCATGTGACTCAAACTTGACCAATCAAATCTTTTCTGGGCTTTTTTTTTTTTTTTTTTTTTAACAATTAAACAGTAAAACAACAAGTTGCCGTGGAGTCGATTCCACCTCATGGCAACTCCATGTGTGTCAGAGTAGAACTGTGCTCCATAGGGTTTTCAGTGGCTGATTTTTCAGAAGTAGATCACCAAGGCCTTTCTTCTGAGGCACCTCTGGGTGAATGCGACCCTCCAGCTTCTTAGTTAGCAGCTGAGCACGTTAACCCTTTGCACTACCCATGGAAACCGAGTCTATTCCTCCATAGTGGTGACACTGTACAAGATGGGTGTCTGAGAGCAATAAAGCCACATCTACAGGCTCATAGAGAAGATCTTCAATCTGGAGCATGGAACCAGCATAGAAGAAAAAGCAGAGGTAGCAGATGGAGAGAAAGGAAGTTTGGAGAGCATATGGATCTTAGGTGCCTCTTGTCCCTGAAGCCAGATTGACCTCTACCATTCTGTCGCATTTATTATAAGCCAATGACATTTCCTTTTTTGTCAGAGTCAGATAAAATTGAGTTCCTGCCACTTGCAATAGCAAGATGACTGCCTAATGCACACAACATGGCAGATACTGCTGTGGATGGGAATCAGTGCTCAAGGCGTGGAGCTAAGGGAAGATACTTCTGTCTCAGTCTCAACCTCAAACTCTGTTATGGATTGAATTGTGTCACCAAAAAAAAAATGTGTCAACTTGGCTAGTCCATGATTCCTAGTGTCTTAGGCTGGGTTCTCTAGAGAAGCAAAACCAGTAAAGTATATAAATATATATAGACAGAGAGATTTATATCAAGGAAACCGCTCACGCAACTGTAGAGGCTAGAACGTCCCAAGTCCATGGATCAGGGTAGAGGCAAGCCGAAGATTGGCAGGTCAGAGAGCAGGGCTCCTGCTCACAGGCTGTGCAGATTGATGAATCCCAGGTTTGGCAGATAAGCTGACAGCTCAAGTGCCAAGAACCAGAGATGAGACAACACGAGGCAGCCACAGGATCCAGAGAGAGCAAAAAGCCAGAACGTCTGCTTACGGGCCACACCCACAAGGAGTCTCCCTTTCACCAGATTGGCTACTCACAGGATATTCAATCATGGGCGTGATTACATTAAAACACTGAGACTCATGGCCCAGCCAAGTTGACACACAATCTTAACCATCACACCCAGTATTGTGTGATTGTCCACCATTTTGTCGTCTGATGTGATTTTCCTATGTGTTGTAAATCCTACTTCTATGATATTAATGAGGTGGGATTAGCATCAGTTATGTTAATGAGTTTGGATTAACATCAGTTATGTTAATGAGGCAAGACTCAATCAACAAGATTAGATTATGTTTTAAGTCAATCTCTTTTGACATATAAAAGAGAGAAGCAAGCAGAGAGACAGGGGCACCTCATACACCAAGAAACAAGAGCCAGGAGAAGAGGGCATCCTTTGCACCCAGGGTCCCTGTGCTGAGAAGCTCCTCTTCTGAGGAAGATTGATGACAAGGACCTTCCCCCAGAGCTGTGAGAGAAAGAAAGCTTTCCACTGGAGCTGGCATCCTGAATTCAGACTTCTAGCCTCATAGACTGTAAAAGAATAAATTTCTCTTTGTTAAAGCCACCCACTTGAGGTATTTCTGTTACAGCAGCACAAGATGACTAAGACAGACTCCAAGTCTTAATCTTCAGAGTCAGGAGGTCTAAGCCTGTGCTCCAGGATGGTGAGTTTTAGAAATGGTCCCTGTTGCATGGAGGCAGGTAGGCATCCTGCAGTGAATCAGAAGTGGAAGGTGAACTGGTGATATCTGGAGGGCTGATTATCTCTCTGTTTCTTTCTTCTTTGTTGCCACAGCCTTGTCTCAGCCATGCAGCGCAAGGTTTTGTGCCAATTTTTGGGTCACTGTGAAAGGGTTACAAGTCCTCCCAGAGGCCTGGTCCTGATCTGAGTGGCCTTCTGATCCTGGGACTATCCCCTTCTCAGTTCTTCTTCAAGTCATATTCTAATGGTCAAAGCATTTCTTTTTCCCAGTATTAGGTTTTATTCTCACTCCCGGCAAGGCCTTGTTTTGGGGAAAATCCTCTCGATCACGTGTGCATCGTTATCAGAGTAACTCCACCTTCCATACATTCCATACATTCACTTGTTCACTCAATTATTCATTCAACAAACATCTGTTGAGCATAGTCTCTGTATGAGGCATTGTACTAGGCTTTGGGACATAAAGGTAACAAGACGCAGTAACACCCTTCAAGGAGTTTTCAACCTTTTGATGTCATAGCATGTAAGAGTAGGGAGACTACAGTAGCCGCATCCATGCTTCGAAAACCTTTCTCTACAGAGTTTCTCTGAATGATGAGGGTGGCCAGGGCACCTGCCAGAGACATGCAGTC
Source organism: Trichechus manatus latirostris (assembly GCF_000243295.1). NCBI lineage: Eukaryota > Metazoa > Chordata > Mammalia > Sirenia > Trichechidae > Trichechus > Trichechus manatus. Next base: position 8,641,798 of record NW_004444030.1, on the reverse strand, counting down.
AGTCCAACCACTGTTTCCATCTCCCTGGAGCATATGAACATTGGCCTTTGGGTCATTCAGATATGACTCACCTCCCACCCCATCCCATGTCCTCCTACCAAAGTAGGCAATGCTCCTAGTGACTCACTATGAACAGATGTTTAAAAAGTCCATGAGCCAGACAGATACTATGCCTAGTGCTGGAGGAGAAATGAGGGAGAATAAATCAGAGCAGAAGACCTAACATGTTTGCACATAGAGGTAATATTAAAAGAAATGTGCAAGAAAGGTGGAAACTAATGAATAAAAGGTCTTAGGCCAGTGGGAGAAATGGGATCAAGAGCACAAGTAGAACTCAAGGTTAGCTTTGGAGAGAAGGAAAGATGCATCTCTCTTAGGGACAGGAAAGAAGGAAAGAGAAAGAAGGATGGAGGCAGGGCCAAGTTGGCGGAGTAGTCAGAGGCATTCTGTGGTCCTTCTTACAACAAAGACCAGAAAAAACAAATGAATTGATTGTATATGACAATCTAGGAGCCCCAAACATCAAGGGAAAAGTTGAGGAATAGGACTGAGAGGCAGAGGGAGGGGGAGACGGTTTGGAAGCAGTGAGGAATTGTCAGACCTGACACAGTGGGAGCCAGAGCCCTTCAGGTTGGATCAGCTCATGGTATATGGAGAGGCAAGCAACAGCCCTCAGGAGATGTTTTCCACATCAGGAGAAACCCAGCAGCAAAGAGTCTACTTGGGCATCCAGAACCAGTGAAAAGCAGCACTCAACCCACTAAAGATAAGTACTTGCATCTGGCCCACTGCAGGGATCAAAATACACCCCATTTGGGTGAAAAAATTCTCCCCCATTTACCTCCCTGCTCCCCGCTCGGCACTGGGTCCTGGGCGGGCTTCAGCAATGGCCGAGTCCCCTGGGCCAGAAGTAGGACCCATCACGTGCCCTGAGCCAGTCTCCCAGCCTTGGAGAGGGAACAAATTAACAAACAGGGAAAAAATAGGCTGCTGGCTCCTCTAAGCCAGGAACTCAGGGTTGGCACAGCTCCGTTGCCTAGGCACAGGCATAAGGGGTCCATGGACTTTGAATGCCTTTCACCCCTGCATAGACTTGTGTGGGCCCATCTCAACAGCGTAGGCCCTCATTACCGCAGTATAACAGGGTATACACCTGAAGTCTAACTTCAACTATTTCAGCTGTGAATTGGCAAGTTGGTGACATTTGACACTGCCCATTAAGCATTTTCCTCATCTACCGACATTGGGAGCCTGAGGACTGGTGGCTTCACCCACACCACCTAGCTACCTGTGGCAGGGGTCCAAGAATAAGTGGTGCCCCCAGTCCTTACAGCCAACAGCATTGGGTGCTCATAGTCTGGCTGCAAAACTCACCCATCTATGTGATCCAGGGAACAAGGACACATTTTCCTCCCGACACTCAGGGGCAGCCATCAGCCCCCTGCCTTGCTCAGCATGTGTCCCCCTACTGCAGCCAGATACCTCTGCCTACACCCATCACTCATGCGTATCTAGGACTGTAGGTGAGAGTCTGCACCACATGCTTGGTGACCGACTACCTGGACACCTGAGCTGAATCCATACAAGAAAAGTTAATGGACACCTGGGCTCCCATACTTAGTAATAGATCTAACCACTTGGTGACAGGACGTTAGAGCTTCAAAGGCACCAATAATCAAACTAGCTCACACAAGCAGCCTATTTGGTCATATCTAAACAAAACAAAACAAGAAGCTAGGACACAGTAAGCAAACATAAAATAAAAAATTATAATAACATCCTGATGGCTCGGAGACAACAGTCAATATCAAATCACATAAAGAGGCAGACCATGATGGCTTCAGCAAGCTCCCAAAATAAAGAATCAATAAATTTTCTGGAGGAAGAGAATTTCTTGGAATTACCAGAGGCAGAATACAAAAAATTAATATACAGAACTCTTCAAGATATTAGGAAGGAGCTCTTGCAAAACACAGAAAAGGCAAAGAACACACAGACAAAGCAATACAGGAACTTAAGAAGGTTATTCAAGAGCATAATGACAAATTCAACAGGCTGCAAGAATCCATAGAGAGATAGCAATCAGAAATCCAGAAGATTAACAATAAAATTTCAGAATCAGGCAACACAATAGAAAGTCATAGGAGCAGAACTGAGGGAGTAGAAGTCCGAATTAATGAGATTGAAGATAAAGCACTTGACAGCAACTTATTTGAGGAAAAATCAGATAAAAGAATTAAAAAAATTAAGAAACTGTAAGAATTATGTGAGACTCTATCAAGAGAAATAACCTACGAGTGATTGGAGTACCAGAACAGGGGAGGATAACAGAAAATACAGAGAGAATTGTTGAAGATTTTTTGACAGAAAACTTCCTTGATATCATGAAAGATGAGAAGATATCTATCCAAGATGGTCATTGAACCCCACATAAGATAGATCCAAAAAGAAAGTCACCAAGACATATTATAATTAAACTTGCCAAACCCAAAGGTAAAGAGAGAAATTAAAGAGCAGCAAGGGCAAAACAAAAAGCCATCTACAAAGGAGAGTCAATAAGACTTAGCTCGGACTACTCAGCAGAAACCGTGCAGGCAAGAAGGCAATGGGATGACATATATAAGACCTTGAAAGAAAAAAACTTGCCAGCCAAGAATTATACATCCAGCAAAACTGTCTCTCAAATATGATAGCAAAATTAGCGGATTTCCAGATGAACAGAAGCTGAGGGAATTTGCAAAAACCAAACCAAAATTAAAGAAATACTAAAGGGAATCCTCCAGTTAGAAAATCAGTATCATCAGATAACAACCTGAGACTAGAACACAGGACAGAGTGACCAGATATCAACCCAGATAGGGAAGTCACAAAAATAAATCAAAGCTAAAACACTGAAAATAGGGAAACAGAGATGTCAATATGTAAATGATGACAACATTAAAACAAAAGAGAGGGACTAAATATTGTAGACACAGATTTTTCATATGGAGAGGAAGTCAAGGCAATATAAAGAAATAAAAGACTGGTTCAAAATTAGAAAAATAGAAGTAAATATTAAGGTAACAACAAAGGAAACTAACAATCCCACATATCAAAATAAAAAACAACAAAAATATGAAGACTCAGCAAATACAAAATCTACAATGAAAAAGATGAAAAGAAAATACATAAGGAAAAATGACTTAGCACAGAAAATTAAGTGGAACAAAGGAACTGTGAACAACACACAAAAAAAGACATCAAAATGACAGCACTAAACTCTTACCTATCAATAATTATGGTGAATGTAAATGGACTAAATGTACCAATAAAGAGACAGAGAGTGGCAGAATGGATTAAAAAACCATGATCCATCTATATGCTGCCTACAAGAGACACACCTTAGACTTAAAGACAGAAACAAACTAAAACTCAAAGGATGGAAAAAAATATATCAAGCAAACCACACTCAAAAGACAGCAGGAGTGGCAATATTAATCTCTGACAAAATAGACTTGAAAGTATAATCCACCACAAAGGATAAGGAAGGACACTATATAATGATTAAAGGATCAGTACACAAGGAGGACATAACTATAATAAATATTTATGCAGCCAATGACAGGGCTTCAAAATACATAAAACAAATTCTAACAGCACTGGAAAGAGAGATAGGCAGCTCCACAATAGTTGCAGGAGACTTTAACACACCACTTTCAGTGAAGGATAGAACATCCAGAAAAAAGCTCAATAAAGACACAAAACATCTAAATGCTACAATCAACCAACTTGATCTCATGGACATACACCAAACACTCCACCCAACAGCAGCCAAGTATACTTTCTTTTCCAATGCACATGGAACATTCTCCATAATAGACCACATACTAGGCCATAAACAAGCCTTAACAGAATCCAAAGCATCAAAATATTACAAAGCATCTTTTCTGATCATAAAGCCATAAAAAGTAGAAATCAATAAAAGAAAAAGCAAGGAAAAAAAATCAAACACATGGAAACTGAACACCACCTTGCTCAAAAACTACTGGGTTAAAGAAGAAATTAAGGATGGAATAAAAAAATTCATAGAATCAAATGAGAATGAAAACACATCCTACTAGAACCTTTGGGACACAGCAAAAGCAGTGCTCAGAGATCAGTTTATAGCAATAAATGTACACGTCCAAAAAGAAGAAAGGGCCAAAATCAAAACATTAACACTACAACTCAAATGAGCAGAAACAGAACAGCAAAAGAAGTCCTCGGGCACCAGAAGAAAGGAAATAATAAGAATTAGAGCAGAATTAAATGAAATAGAGAATAGAAAAACAGTTGAAAGAGTTGACAAGACCAAAAGCTGGTTCTTTGAAAAGATCAACAAAATTGATAAACCATTGGCCAAACTGACAAAAGAAAAACAGGAGAGGAAGTACATAACCCATATAAGAAATGAGACGGGTGGTATCACAACAGACCCAACTGAAATTAAGAGAATCATAACAGAATACTATGAAAAATTGTACTCTAACAAATTTGAAAACCTAGAGTAAATGGACGAATTTCTAGAAACTCACTACCTACCTAAACTAACACAATCAGAGGTAGAACAACTAAATAAACACATAACAAAAGAAGAGATTGAAAAGGTAATTAAAAAACTCCCAACCAAAACAAATCCCTGGCCCAGATGGTTTTACTAGAGAATTCTACCAAACTTTCAGAGAAGAGTTAACACCACTACTACTAAAGGTATTTCAGAGCATAGAAAAGGATGGAATACCCCTAAACTCACTCTATGAAATCAGTATAACCCTGATACCAAAACCAGGTAAAGACACCGCAAAAAAATAAAATTACAGACCAATATCCCTCATGAACACCGATGCAAAAATCCTCAACAAAATTCTAGCCAATAGAGTTCAACAACATATCAAAAAAATAACTCACCATAATCAAGTGGGATTTATACCACTATGAGTTGGAATCGACTCCATGGCAACGGATTTGGGTTTGGGTTTGGATGCAGGGATAGTTCAACATTAGAAAAACAATAAATGTAACCCATCACATAAATAAAAAACACAAGAACCACATGAGCTTATCAATTGATATAGAAAAGGCATTTGACAAAGTCCAACAATCATTCATGATCAAAAACTCTCAGCAAAATAGGAATAGAAGGGAAATTCCTCAGCATATTTAAGGGCATTTCTACAAAGCCAAAAGCCAACATCATCCGAAATGGAGAGACTTTGAAAGCATTCCCCTCAAAAACAGGAACCACACAAGGATGCCCTTTATCATCACTCTTATTAGACATTGTGCTAGAGGTCCTAGCCAGAGCAATTAGTCTAGAAAAAGAAATAAGGAGCATCTTAATTGGTAAGGAAGAAGTAAAAGTATCTCTATTTGCAGATGATATGATCTTATACAGACAAAACCCCAAATAACGCACAAGAAAACTATTGGAACTAACAAAGATTTCAGCAAAGTATCAGAATACAAGATAAACATACAAAAATCAGTTGGATTCCTCTACACCACCAAAGAGAACTTCCAAAAGGAAATTACCAAATTCATACCATTTACAATAGCCCCCAAGAAGATAAAAAACTTAGGAAAAAAATCTAACTAGAGAAGTAAAAGACCTATACAATGAAAACTACAAGACACTACTGCAAGAATCCAAAAGACACCCGGATAAGTGGAAAAACATACCTTGCTCATGGATAGGAAGACTCAACATTGTGAAAATGTCAGTTCTACCCAAAGTGATCTACAGATACAATGCAATCCCCATCCAAATTCCAATGACATTTTTTAATGAGTTGGAGAAACAAATCACCGACTTCATATGGAAAGGGAAGAGGCTGCAGATTACTCAAGAAGAAGAACAAAGTGGGAGGCCTCACTAGGCCTCTATTAGGTATAATAGAACCTATTATACTGCCACAGTAGTCAAACAGCCTGGAACTGGTACAACAGCAGGTACATAGACCAATGGAACAGAATTGAGAATCCAAAGGTAAATTCATCCACCTATGAACAGCTGATATTTGACAAATGCCCAAAATCCATTAATTGGGGAAAAGACAGTTTCTTTAACAAGTGGTGCTGGCATAACTGGATACCCAACCACAAAAAAACTGAAACAAGACCCATAACTCACACCATGCACAAAAACCAACTAAAAATGGATCAAAGACCTAAATATAAAATCTAAAATGATAAAGATCTTGGAAGAAAAAATAGGGACAACGCTAGGAGCCCTAATACATGGCATAAACAGAATACAAACCATAAGTAACAATACACAAACACCAGAAGAGAAACTAGGTAACTGGGAGCTCCTGAAAATCAAACACTTATGCTCATCAAAAGACTTCACCAAAAGAGTTAAAAGACAACCTACAGACTAGGAAAAAATTTTTGGCTATGACAAGTCCAATCAGCATCTAATCTCTAAAATCTACAAGATACTGCAAAATCTCCACAACAAAAAGACAAACAATCCAATTTAAAAATGGTCAAAGGATATGAACAGGCACTTCACCAAAGAAGACATTCAGGTGGCTAACCGACACATAAAGAAATGCTCACGATCATTGGCCATTAGAGAAATGTAAATCAAAACTACAATGAGATACCATCTCACCCCAACAAGGCTAGCATTAATCCAAAAAACACCAAATAATAAATGTTGGAGAGGTTGTGGAGAGACTGGAACACTTATACACTCTTTGTGGGAATGTAAAATGGTACAACCACTTTGGAAATCGATTTGGCGCTTCCTTAAAAAGCTAGAAATAGAAGTACCATACGATCCAGCTATCCAGCTCCTTGGAATATATCCTAGAGAAATAAGAGCTGTCACATGAATAGATATATGCACACCCATGTTCATTGCAGCACTGTTCACGATAGCAAAAAGATGGAAACAACCTAGGTGCCCATCAACAGACAAATGGATAAACAAATTATGGTATATTCACACAATGGAATATCACGCAACGATAAAGAACAATGATGAATCTGTGAAACATCTTCTAACATGGAGGAATCTGGAAAGTATTACGCTGAGTGAACTTAGTCAGTTGCAAAAGGACAAAGATTGTATAAGACCACTATTATAAGAACTCAAGAAAAGGTTTAAACACAGAAGAAAACATTCTTTGATGGTTATGAGGGTGGGGAGGGAGGGAGAGGAGCATTCACTAACTAGAAAGTAGACAACAATTATCTTAGGTGAAGGGAAAGACAGCACACACTACAGGGAATTCAGCACAACTGCACTAAACCAAAGCTAAGAAGTTTCCTGAATACAACCAAACACTTCGAGGGACAGAGTAGCAAGGGCGGGGGTCTAGGGACCATGGTTTCAGGGGACATCTAGGTCAATTGGCATAACAAAGCTTATTAAGAAAATGTTCTGCATCCCGCTTTGGTGAGTGACATCTGGGGTCTTAAAAGCTAGAAAGCGGCCATCTGAGATGCATCAATTTGTGCCAACTTACCTGGAGTAAAGGAGAATGAAGAACACTATGGACACAAGGAAAGTATTAGCCCAAGAGACAGAAAAGGGCCACATAAACCAGAGATTTCATCAGCCTGAGACCAGAAAAACTAGATGATGCTGGGCTACCACCAATGACCACCCTGACAGGGAACACAACAGAGAGTCCCTGACGGAGGAGGAGAAGGGTGGGGTGGAGGACTCAAATTCTAGTAAAAAGACCAGACTTAATGGTTTGATTGAGACTGGGGGGACCCCGGAAGACATGGCACCCAGAGTCTCTGTTAACCCAAAATCAAAACCATTCCCGAGGCCAACTCTTCAGACAAAGATTAGACTGGACTATGGGACATAAAATGATACTGGTGAAGAGTGTGCTTCTGAGCTCAAGTAAATACATGAGACTAAATGGGCAGCTCCTGTCCAGAGGTGAGATGAGAAGGCAGAGAGGGTCAGGAGCTGGTTGAATGGACACAGGAAATCCAGGATGGAAACGAAGAGTGTGCTGTCACAGTAGAGGGAGAGCAACTAGGGTCACAAAACAATGTATGTATAAATTTTTGTATGAGAGACTAACTTGAATTTTAAACTTTCACTTAAAGCACAACAATTAAAAAAAGAGAGAGAAAGAAGGATGATCCTAACAAGGTACATTGTAGGAATCCAGATGCAATAGAGTAGTAATTTCTTTGTTTATTTTGACTGTCCAAACTCCAGCTATCTTCCTATTTAGGGGGTTTCCCTTTGTGCATGGTATTAATGTAACATAGTGCACCCCTCTCCTAAAGAGGCAAAGGGAAAATATACTGTCTCCACTCCACCTCACTTCACTCCACCAGCCCCCTGGCAGGCAGGGCATGTTCCATGACTTAGTTTAAGTCAATCAAAAGCTCCCCCGGGTCTTCCATTGTGAAGGGGAGGTGTATCAGTTATTTCTTGCTGCATAATAAATTACCCCAAAATTTAGTTTATGTTGGCAGGGAATTCAGAAATGGCTTTGCTGATGGTTCTGACTCAGCTTCTCTCAGGACTGCGCCAGCAGTCATGTGAAGGGTTGACTGCAGCTGGAGAAGCAAGTTTCAAGATAGTTCACTCACATGGCTACTGGCAGGAGGCCACAGTTCCTCACTGGCTATTGGCACCAGGCCTCAATTCCTCTCCATAAAGGCTTCTCCATAGGATTGCTTAAGCAACCTCATGACATAGCAACTGGCTTCCCCCAGATTAGTGATCCAAGAGACAGCAAGGTGTAAATCCCAACGTCTTTTATCACCTAGCCTCGGAACTCTCACACCAACATCTCTGCAATACCCCTTTGGATACACAGGAAAGCCCTATAATGCAGCAGGGGACTACTCAAGGGTATGAGAAGCAGTGAGTGAAGATCATCAGGGACAATTCTGGACACTGGCTACCATATTCATTCATGGCTGGTGTGCTGCACAACAACGGCGTCCTGCAACAGTGGCAGTAGTGTCAGATGTAGCAGTCATGGGAACATCCAGCCAGATACTTCCTGCAGTTCAGCTTCCAGACCCCCTTTGGGTCCTTCTTATTTCCCAAGCTTGTTCCTCCAGCCTCCTGTGCATTCTGCTGGCTCCCCCACCCTTATAAACTCCCTGTTTTGCTAAAGACAACAAAGCTTGTTTCTGTTGTTTGCAGTCAAGAACCCTGACTGGGACAGATGATGATCTCCAGGAAGCTGGTGAGCTCATGTGACAAGGGTGAGAAGAACAGAACTGAGGCCAGAGGCTTAAAGAGAGTGAGGTCTAGGAAAGGTTTCCGTGAGGGACGTAGGTTAGAGTATACAAGAGAAAAATGTAAGAATTATTGAGCATCCTTGGGGACCAACTGATTTAAGTAAGACCTAGCTGAAAGACCAACTTCATTATTTAGTCCAACAAAACACCTTCTGCTTTAGTATAGGACTCATTGGGTCATTGGCGAGTGTACTGACTATAGAGTTTGGACTAACACAGAAACAGGAGATTTCATATTTGTATTAATTTCTTTATCTTGGACCTCAGATGCAGAGGACTGAGTAAATCATACTTCTTACATTTTCAATGCAAGGCCCCTCTCTTGTTTCATGTATTTATTTAATCTCTTTTATCCATATATCCATCTCCCCATCCCCACCAGCAATCAATCGCTCTAATGGCTCAATGTGTGTCTATTTATTTGTATGTATTAATGCAAATGGTAGTGTTTTGTATGCATGCATTTTTAATTTGTGTAAATGTTGTGTTATATATCTCATTCTATTCCTTACTTTTTTCACTAGCTATTTTTAATATCCACTGATGTTGTTACGTTTACATCTAATTACAGGGGCTTCCGTGATACACCTCCATCATATTTTACCTTTCCGCTATCCCATGGATGGCCACCTACGTTGCCTCTAACTCCCCACCATCACCACAAATAACTCTGCTGTGAGCATACTTGTACGTATCCCCTTTACAATACATTCCTAGCACTGGAATTACTGGGTCAGAGGGTATGTGTATGCTTAATTTAACAAAGTCCTGCCTGCTTGCTCTCCAGAATGCTTGCACAAGTGTGCATTCCCACTAACAGTGCTTGAGGGTGAAACATTTAACTTAAAGATTCACGGCACTCACTGACATGCTGGAGTCCCTGGGTGATACAAAGAGTTAACGTGCATGGTTGCTAACCAAAAGGCTGGAAGTTCAAGTCCACCTAGAGACACTGCTGAAGAAAGGCCTGGCAATCTACTTGCAAAAAATCAGCCATTGAAAACCCTATGGAGCACAGTTCTACTCTGACACACACGGGGTCTCCGTGAGTTGGAGGTGACTCAATGGCAACTGGTATACCAACACGCTGGCATCATGTGGGAGCAGGCTCTGGGTATCTCAAACTTAGGTTAAAAGTATACTTGGAGTTATATGTTAAATATTTTCTCTCATTGCAACATTTCACAGGTCTCTCTCAGTGCAGTATTCCTTCTCATGCTCCCTCTTATCACAAAGCATGTACCATGATAACTCTTGGGATATGATCAGGAAAGGAAGACAGGAGTCTACTGATGCAACTTTTGCCTCCAATTCACCTTTAGCAGCTCATCTTCCCTTCTTATTGCGAGCTCTCAGAATCTTATAATGTATGTGGTCCATTCAAGAGCACTGGAAAGCTTTCTAATAGAGCTGAGCTTCCCTCATCATCTAACTTGGCACTGAGTGTTTTGCTTGAGTCCTCCTCTTTGCCCAGCATCAATAAATCAGATAGATGGTCACCAACATTATACAAGTCCTACATGCCAGCATGGAAGAAGTAAAAGTGAAATGACACAAGAGTTGAATGAGGGCAGGTCAGCACTGGCTTTCCTGTTGAACAGGTAAGGAAATGCAAGATTACAGAGGAATGTAGCATACCTAATGTTGGAAAACAAAGGGGAAGATGAATTAGCCATAGTAGATTGGATTTCAACCACTACCACCGCATAAGCAGGGAGCCCAAAATAGCTCTCCCAATTATGATGGATCTTCCATCAACAAACAATAGCTATCATTTAGATGGCATTTTAGGATTTATAGCATACATTTACAAAATAATTTATTGGTTCTCAGCAAATCTATGAGAAATTAGGACAGTTATACCTAATGTTCCCAATTTATGGTAGATGAAATTGAAGATCAAAGAGTTTAAATGACTTGCCTGAGATCACATTGCTGCTTAGTTCTGGAACTGAAAACCAAAAGTAAACTCTAGGCCGAGCTCTGGAAATGTGATTTATAACAATGCATTCGTTCTAGCAAAATTCCACTGTTGTGAAAGAATTCAGAGCCCAAGTGGAGTTCATTATAATGGAATCTGATCCAAGGATAACATAATATTCATAGTTAGAAGAAACATTTCAAGTGGGACAATAAATTACATTTGATGCTTCCAATTTGGTGAACTGTTTACTGGGGACAGGAGGAAAAAAAGGGATAATAATTGGTTCTTAAAGAAAATCTGTATTTCTTCTCCTTTTTCATCCGTTTACTAGTCAATGTTATTGTTAGGTGCTTTAAAGTCAATTCCAACTCATGGAGATGCCATGTGACAGAGTAAGGTGGGAGCAGATCACTAGGTCTTTTCTTCTGCAGAGCTGCTGGGTGGGTTTGAACTGCCAACCTTTTGGTTAGCAGCTGAGTGCTTAACCATTTGCATGACAAGAGCTCTTTTCACTAGTCAATAATAATAATAAAAAAAAACCAAACCCTTTGCCATCAGGTTGATTCCAACTCATAGCGACCTTATAGGGCAGAGTAAAACTGCCCCTAAGGTTTCCAAGGCTGTAAATCTTTACTGAAGCTGATTGCCACATCTTTCTCCTGTGGAGCAGCTTGTGGGTTCCAGCCGCCAACCTTTCGCTTAACAGCGAAGGGCTTAACGACTGTACCACCAGGGCTCTTCTTACTAGTCATTTGAAGAGGTAATTCCACCAAGGTTTTAAAATCAACTCTTCTGGGATCCTCTGCTTGGAGACCAGAGAAGCTGCTGCTCTCCACTCCTTGCTGTGGCTCCGCCTCTGGACCCCGCAGAGTGCAGAGAGAGGTGGGGAGGGCCTCCAGGCTGGAAGTTCTCAGTCCCTGCTGAGAAGAGAGAGATAAAAAATGCAATGGTTCTAGGATCTCAGGCAGCAGTTAGTTACAGAATAACTGGAAAAAAAAAATTTTTTTTTTTGATTGTAGAGACAGAAAAGACCACCTGCTCAGACTTTCAGGTCAGAATTGTGCTTCTGTGATGCGGCTCCACATGCCTCACAGTGGGGGCTAAATGAGAGGGATTTTCTGGTCATTCCAGCAGCCCAAGGGATTGCTGATGCTGACCTCTGACCTCTAGCTTCTGAACTCTGAACTCTCACTGCCATCACAGGATGTGATGTCACCCTCAAGTCATCACACGATGACTGTGGTAAGAAATTAGTTCAGGTGTGAATAGTCACTCTCGGATGCCTTCTCCAAGTCTCCACAGATTCATAAATGATCACCTGCACCAGAGGTGATCCAGGTATGAGAGAAGACAAGGTAAGAATAAGCTTACATTGGATATAGGAATTGTGTCTTGGATAAGTGTCACCTCCCTGCCACTGACGAAGATTGTTGAGTAAATTAACAGTTGTGGGCTCTAGCACTAAGTTTATGCTACCAAGAGGAAGACATCTTTGACCACCATGCTTGAAAATTATGTTCTTCTTGTGCCTAGAGAACATGGCCGCCATCTCTATATATCGGAGAGCCTTTTCCACCCAGAGCCTCCAGACAATCTCCATGAGCTGCTGTTGAGGATGGGATCCCAACTGGTGGCAGCAGGAACACAGGAGTCCAGGAGGCTGGAGGACGTCCCTGGTGGCTGTCAGCAGCAGGACGAATACTCAAGCCAACTTCTCTTTCCCCACCGCTCAGCTTATCAGATTTTCAGTACTTCTTTTGCCCTCTTACCCACTGTTAATCAGGGTGTTTTTACAATGTCAGCCTTTCTCTCTGCTTCCTGATTCCCCACCCTGACTTTCAGATTCTCATCCAAAATCTCCTTTATTGCTTTGATATTCAAATTATATTATATTAAGGAGCCCTCGTGATGCAGTGGTTAAGTACTCAGATGCTAACTGAAAGGCCGGTGGTTTGAACCCACCAGCCACCTCATGGGAAAAAGAAGTGGCAGTCTGCTTCTGTAAACATTACAGCCTTGGAAACCCTATGTGGCAATTCTGCCCTGTCCTATAGGGTCACTATGAGTTGTTATTGACTTGATGGCAACAGGTCAATGCTGTATCTGAGGCAACTATCTCATTCAGCTCACCCTAGTCTTGGTCCTGTCCTTATAATTCAAAATGCAGAAAAAAGGAAGTGGGTTACTTAATCAGCAAGCATAGAGCGATTCTTCTCATTTTGAAAGGCAGCAGAATGATAGAGGATCCTCCTCAATAGGAGTTGGGTGGCGATAGACTTGAGGAAAAAGGAGGCATGAGTTAAAACTCCCAGAAACCCAGCAGAGCACACTAACTTCTTCAATTCCCTGCTCCTCAGAGCAATAAGGACTGGTTTGTTTTTGTCCCGGAGAGCCACATTTCTCTTCTTGCCCTCTGGCTTCAGAAGTCATCCAGTGCCAAGTGCAAACACCACCCTGTTTCTGCCCCCGCCTTGGCTCCAGAAACCCGGGGGGGATCCCATGGTTCCTGGCCTGGGTGCTACGAGGTCTTTGCTCACTGTCTCTGAGGTGCTGACACACCCAGGTTGGGGCCAGGACGTCTGAATCCACACATCACTGAGTGGCAGTGATTTCACCAGAAGTGTTCAAGGATTGCTCTGCTTCCAGGTCAGAAGGAAGCTCTAGCTCTGAGGCTGTAGCTGGACATGTAGTAACCTCTCTGCGTTCACCCAGCTTCCCCCATCCCGTCCCTTTTTGTCTCACTGTTTCTCTCTATACACTCTCCTCCTTTTCCATCCCCTGCAGCAAGAATGAAACAGGGGGCCTCAGGGATAGGGTTGTTCTTCCTGGTTCCCAAAAGAGTTATCTCAGGGTTAAACATCTTTCCATAACCCTGTTTCTGGGTAATAACTTACCTGGAATGGCAAAGAGTGCTGAGTGGGGCTTCCACGCCATGGTGCTGGAGATGGGAGGGAGGGTAAGTCTCTGCTGAACTGTTCCTGGGGAATCAGTTCTGGAGCTGCCCAGTCACCTACAGTCCCCAAGATACTCTCATAGAAGCCTGGGAAACTGGTAGGGGCCCAAGGTCTGCACGTGAAGTAGCTCACTTGTCCATGAGACCAACTTTGCCTCCTTTCACAGAACTACCAGTTTCTTCAGGACTCAAGGTCTACAGCTGGGTCCAGTGGGATCTCATTCAGAGCCACTCTGGTAGATGGGTCTTGTGCTTGCAGCAAGGTACCTCTCTCTCTTGGAGGGAGTTGAGAATTGAAGTTATTCTGTTTTTTAAGACCACCCAGTGTGGAAGCTAAAGGGGAGAAGCATGATGGTGCCCCAGACCTAGAGTTAGAGGACTTGCTTTACCTCTCTGAACCTCAGTTACACTGGCTCTCAAATGATAATGATGCTACCTACTCTTAATGAGTTGTGAGGGTTAAACATGTGATGTTCATAAAGGTGCCTGATCTGCACATGTGGGGCTTTCTGAACACTACACACACACACACACACACACACACACCCCACACTCTTCCAAGGAAGCAAGCAGGGATAGTCACACAGTCACACCACAAGGGCCTGGGCCCTTCAGAGCCTTTCACCCCCACATCCACCCAATCTCCCAGGTGGCCCAGTGACTTCCTTCCTTGTGCCTTCTATTGGCCGTGCTCTGACGGCTGGTCACTGTGACCCTGACTGGAAGGGAGAGTATTAGGCTGTGTACACCCATCCCCTTCTTGTTTCTGGATAGGCCACTTGGGACACTGCATTTCAGAACTGAAGTTCTATACATCTCTGATCAGCAACCACCCTACGTTTGCTGGGCCTTCCACCATCTTTGAACCACCCCAAATACATTAAGGGGCCAAAACAGGACCAGGAGAGAAATGTTTAATTTCTCTCTCTCTCTCTCTGTTTTTTTTTTCCCTCCAGCCCCTATCAACTGGCAGCTGCTTTACTTATTTATTTCCAGATTCTGTATCCATCAAGATTCCGCAGCATAATTGGTCAAGGGAGATGAAGGCGAGGGAGGGACCCAGAGACTCTGGGCTGCAGAGACTCAGGAGGAAGCTGAGTCTGCCTCTGAGGGATCAGGGCATGAGACTTTAAAAGAGACAAGTGGAAAGGAACTCCAGAAACCATTTCAGGGCCAGAAACTCCTACCCGCCCTAGTCCCCCACTCCCACAGAGTCGTGAGTTGGAAAGCACTTTAGAAGTCAGCCAGTCTGCCTTCTCAACCCATATAGAAAACCATTCATTCATATCCGCATATATTCAACAAGCAACCATTGCTTATCTAACCTCTGCTTGTCCAGTTTTGGTGATGAGAGGCTGGTGACAGAAAGCTCACCATCTGAGTAGCGTCTGGGGTCTTAAAAGCCTGTGAGCACCTAAGCATCTAAGATACTCTACTGGTCTCACCCCTTCGGAGCAAGGGAGAATGAAGAAAACAAGATACAAGGGAAAGATTAGTCCAAAGAACTAATGGACCACAACTACCACAGCCTACATCAGACTGAGTCCAGGACAACTAGATGGTGCCTCGCTACCACTACTGACTTCTGTAACACAGATCACAACAGAGGGTCCTGGACAGAGCTGGAGAAAAATGTAGAAGAAAATTCTAACTCACAAAAAAAGACCAGACTTACTGGCCTGACAGAGACTGGAGAAACCCTGAGAGTATGGTCCCTGGACACCCTTTGAGATCAGTAATGAAGTCACTCCCAAGGTTCACCCTTCATCTAAAGATTACACAGCCCCATAAAACAAAATGAGACTCATGGGGCACAGCAGTACAGGGACAACAACTAGAAGGCAGCAGGGGACAGGAAAGTTGGTAATAGGGAATCCAAGGTTGAGAAGGGACAGTGTTGACATGCCATGGGATTGTTAACCATTGTCATAAAACCACATGTGTACTAACTGTTAAATGAGAAACTATTTGTTCTGTAAACCTTCATTGAAAGTACAATAAAAAAATAAAAAAATAAAAATAAAAAGAAGAAGCTCACCATTTCCCAAGGCCTAATTATCAAACACAAATAAGAGAACTTTGGCTAATCAGTGCTTTCAGAGATTTCCCCTGGAATACAAGCTCCATGAAATCAAAGTTCATATATAGATTTTTTTTTCCTGCTACATCTCTTGTGTCTAGCGCAGTACCTGGCAGGCACATAGCTGTTACTTAATAAATATTTGTTGAGTGAATTTGTTGAGTGATGGATGGATGGATGGATGGGTGGATGGATGGATAGGTGGCTGGGTGGACGGATGATTGAATAAAATATTCTTAGTGGGAGAAGAGAACAAATGCGTATCTCCAGAGTTCTAGGAGCATGACCTGAGGCCTGACCAGCTAAAAAGAATTTTGAAGCCTCAATTGTTTTTTTAAAAATTCTTGCAAAATTTGCACTTTACCTCAAAATATACCCCTATTAATTTTATTATAGAAATATTGTTTCAGTTTACTTATGAGAGCGTAAAATTTATGCATATCTTATGACTGCCCCAGGCACAGAGCCTGATGTGGAGACCTGGTACTTGGCAATTTCCTGAGCTTACCCCTGCATCCTGTTGCCACCTCCTGCACCCACCTCCAGCCTCACTGCCATTCCTGCCAGCATCCTACCCCTTGCTGTAGTCTAGCTCACCTCAGGTCTGGGATCTGCTCTCAGGAGAAGCCTCCCTGTTGACAGCAGGAAACTGGAGGCAGCCTTGACCTTCCATTTTTTTTTTCTTTCATAAAACTCGAGATGAGGCCATGAGTAACTGGTTCTTTCTGGAGAGGGGTAGATAATCTGTCTTTCCTAGAGCTATTACCAGGCTGGCCTGCCAAATGGACACGTGTTATGAAAAGAAAACAGGGCAGTGGTCAGCGTGGGGAGTGAGTTCAAGATAATATAGTCTAGAGCTGCAGAGAGGTCCCCTCCTGGCAGCCAGACTATGAATCATGTCAGCCCTGGAGGAAAATCGCAATTGATAACCTCTCTGCCCTCCTTACATGCCTTCTCTACATGGTGGCCTCTGCTTAATCTAGACTCGGGCACTCTGGGTCTCACTGCGGAAGAGGTCTTGCCTCAAGGCATAGTGGATACACTGCTACCCACCTGTGTGGAACAATGTGAAAAGAACCAAAAGTCTCCGTCAATAGCACCAAACCTGTCAATCACCAGCCATTGTTGAAATGATTATAAACCTACCACTGTGCTGGGCTCTGAGGGGCATCCAGGGAGGCAGGGCGTGACTCAAAACCAAAACGGTCCGCCTACCCAGCTTTGAGCAAGACCTGGACAGGCCACCATCAGAATCACTCCTAAAGTCTAAGACTCCCTGTTAGGATGAAAATGTGCTACCTGGAGGTTTAACAATTACTTCTTGTCTATGCATAGTGCCCGTAGTTTGCAGAGCTCTTTTATATTCATTATCCCTTTTAATCCGTAAAATCACCCCATGATTTTCTTTCAGGAATGGAAACACGTAAGAGATTCTTCCAAGACAAGAAATCTTAAAGTAATGAGGCTGTGATTCAAATTCAGGATTTTCTAAGGACAGTATCCTTGCTTTTCACTCCATGCTTGTGGGAGATGAGGTAAACTTTGATACGGTGACCAGGCAGGGGCTATGGGAAAGGGTCTGAGAAGAAGAGTCAGCTGGGCAGAATGCCACCATAGGTGGCTCTGAGCAAGGCAGTCTGAGAGCCCTGGGGCCCTGGAAGCTGCTATAAGAGAGGAAAGCTGTGAGCTGAGCCTGGAACAAATAGCACCTTGCTCATGTTTCTTCCTGGAGCCAAGTGTGCTCGAGAAAGTTCCCAGGTATTCATAAAGGCCTTGGTACCTGGGTAGTAATGACATAGAGTTTAATTAGGTGACATTTCTTCGGGTCTCTCAATCCTATGACATTTACTGAGCTTCACTGTAAAGAGTACTGGTATTTATGGTCCTTAGAAGTCCACAATCTAGGAGTTTGCAATGTGTTTTTCATGTACTTACCCTTCTTCTCCATTGGAGAGAGGCCAAGCGCTTTCCTTTGCTCTGCAGCTCCCAACTGTGACTAGGAAGGCAAGTGCACCAATACTCAGCAATTGTCCCACTCACCGAATGGCTGACTGATTGAGTAGCCCATTTGCCTCAAGAAAGAGCAAACATTACTGGTCTTTTTTAGGTTCACTCCTTTTATCCATGGGGTTCATTTTTCCCATTCCAGCCTTTTGTTCTTTGCCTTGAGTTTCTCTTTTGGTTTGGTTTTCCTGGGCTATTCTCCATGGAATTGCTGTCCTCTGGATGACAAGAAGCTCCCTAAGGTGCCCCATAGTGTCCTGCTTAATATGTGCATGGGTGTGTATTGTGTGTATGTGTGAGGGTGTGAGAGAGAGAGAGAGAGCAAGATAGATACGGTGCTACTCCTGCACTCTCAGGCTGAGATATGAGAGCTTCCTCTGAGATCCTTGAAATCTCAAGGTGCCTTACTTTGAGGTTATTCAGATGGTCAAGATGGAAAGACAATTCCACACACGTGCACACACACACCATAGCATCTACACAATGAGTGCACAGCTGTCCCAATAAGACCAGGAGGGTGTGCTATTGGCTTCTAACTCTCAATAGCACTTCCTTTTCCCCAGTCTATCTCTCTCATGGAGAAAATCTGAATCCTGTTTCCTTGACAACCAGCCTCCCTCTCCCCCTATATTTTTTAATGCTGTGGTAATAAAGGAGCCCTGGTGACGCAGTGGTTAGGTACTTGGCTGCTAACCGAAAGGTCGGTGGTTCAAACCCACCCGCCGCTCCATGGGAGAAAGATGTGGCAGTCTGCTTCCATAAAGATTACAGCCTTGGAAGCCCTATGGGGAAGTTCCACTCTGTCCTAAACCCAGCAGCCATGTTCCCATGGTAATAGAAGACCCCTAGTAAGTTGCCATGGGAACAAGAGACAGCTTTGAAAGAGGATAAAAGTAAGTCAGCTCTGCAAGTGATGACAGCAAAGTTAGAAGCCAGAGAGGCTGGAGAACATGACTCAAAGAGGCATCAGGTCATGGGTAATGGCCCGACCTTCTGCCTGAGACCAGGTGAGGAGGAGAAGGGGAGATGTGAAACCCAGTCTCTTGCTCTGTTCACAAGAAGACTCTGAGCAATGCAACATGACTGCTGAATTTTAAAGACAAACTCTCTCCATTTGCTCTTGTTTGCTGTTTGCTCCATTTCTCTCTTCTTCTGAAACGTTTTAGGAAATAGAGAAACAGAGTGGGGCAGCTGAGATGCAAAGGCCAGAATGATGAAGATATTTGTTCTCTTCAGATGCTCCATGACATGAATCCAAGATGTGGTGCTCCTAGAGCCGAGTAGCATTATCTCTATTTTGTTTTTCTCTAACATTTTATTGTTAATATTTTCAAACATATAGCAAGGTTGAAGGAATTTTACAGAAATGCCTGTATGCCCATAACCTAGGTTCTACCATTGACATTTGTCTATATTTGCTCTGTCATATTTCTATCTATCACTCTCTCCCTTGACTGAGTTCACACAGCTAGTTAGTGGGTGAACTAGTATTCAAACCAGGTCAGCTCATTGCCAAAGCCTCTTTTTTACCAATATACCACATTTAGGGTGATCAACTATCCTAGTTTGCCAGGGATAGAGGGGCTTCCTGGGACGTGGAACTTTCGATTTTAGAACCAGTACAGCCCCAGAGGACTTGTTCATTCTATTCCCTGCATAGTATGTTTTGGGAAACTTAAGGTATTATTAGAGGATGTTCTGGGGCATGACCTCGGTGCCTCCCATCTAGGCCACCCGAGTAAGGGCCTTGGGCCCAGAACGTCTGATTAGTAGGTTGGGAATTGGGTCTCTCATTCTTTCCCAGTATCGTCTACTTATCAGGGAAGCCTTCCCCCTGTTCTGGGCACACAGCAACTTTCTCTGTCTCTTGCACATGCACAGGCACCATATGGCATCTGGCCAACCCCACTTCTATATCTGTTCCCAGTGAGGACAGAATGGGCTCTCTCGACTACAGCATGAGAGATGACCATACATGGAGAAGCTCCTGCTGGCCATGGAAGACCAGTGCCCACTAGTAAAGCTGATTTCACTCTGTCTCTTCTCTATGTCAGTAAAGCACTTACCTATGCACTAATGCAGTGTGTGTGTGGTCTGTGTCTTTCACTGGCGACCTCAAACCCTGGTACAACAGGTATGATTAAGAAGGAAAGAGCCCCAAGTAAACAGGCATGCAATAATAAGTACAGAGAGAATACCAAGTGTTGTATAGGATACAGAGCAACTGGAACTCTCATATATTGCTCCTAGGAGTGTCAATTGTTACAACTACATTGCAACACTGTTTTTCAGTATCATATCTTATGACTCAGCAATTCCACTGTTAGGTGTACCCAAGAGAAAAAAAGTGTGTGTCTGTAAAGAATGTTCAAAGCAGCTTTATATTAGCAGTTCATATTAGCCCAAACTAGAAATAACCCAAATAAATGTTCATCAACAGGAGAATGGGTAAATTCTGTATACTGCCTTTTGGGGCAGTTCTACTCGATCCTTTAGGGTCATTATGAGTCAGAATTGGCTTGACCAATGGAAGCAGACTGCCACATCTTTCTCCCATGGAGGGCTCCTGTATATGAAGCTCCAGAGAAGACAAATCTCATCTATAGTGATAGATGCCAGAGATGAGATAACGCTGGGGTGGAGGGAGGTGGTATAGACTGAGAAGGGGCAAGAGGGAGTCTTCGGTGTTGGACATGTTCTGGATCTTGATCTGGGTGGTGATTATACAGGTGCTGTCATGGACTGAATTGTGTCCCCCAAAAATACTGGTCGACTTGGTTAGGCCATGATTTGTAACGTTGTGTGATTGTCCTCCATTTTGTGATTGCAATTTTATGTTAAAGAGGATTAAGGTGGTATTGTAACATCGTTACTAAGGTCACATCCCTGATCCAATATATAGGGAGTTTCCCTGGGGTGTGGCCTGCACCGTCTTTTATCTTACAAGAGATAAAAGGAAAGGGAAGCAAGCAGAGAGTGGGGATCTCATACCACCAAGAAAGCAGTGCCAGGAGCAGAGTGCATCCTTTGTACCTGGGTTTCCTGTGCTGAGATGCTCCCAGACCAGGGGAAGATTGATGAGAAGGACATTCCTCCAGAGCTGACAGAGAGAGAAAGCCTTCCCCTGGAGCTAACACCCTGAATTTGGACTTCTAGCCTACTAGACTGTGAGAAAATAAATTTCTGTTTGTTAAAGTTATCCACTTGTGGTATTTCTGTTATAGCAGCACTAGATAACTAAGACAGGCGTACTCACAAATAAACATTCATTGACCTGTACGTGTGAGATTAGTGTACACTTTCCCGTATATATATCTCAATTTAAAAGTTTTTTTTTTTTAAAAAGGCAGACATTAGAACTTTAAAAGCAAAATTAAAAATAAAAAGTATAGGGAGAGAGCAGTAAATGCTGGTGCTGACAGAGAAAGCTACCCTGTGGTTTCTAGCAAGCCCAGGAAGGGCTGGAAAACACTATAGTGCATTAGCAAATTACCCTTTTACTCCAGAAATTTGATCCATCAAGCCTGTCTGGACCAGGAATTCACACACACTACAGAAGGCCAGAGCAAGTAGCTTGCAATGGAAAGGTGCTCTATTTTAAGAGTAGAAAAGTCATCTTCCATGCGTAAAACAGAAGAACAAAACGTTTTCTCTGCTGACTGAACTGAGGGGTTATTTGGAAAAAAAAAAAAGACTTGGGAATTACCAGTGAAGCAATTTCTAGGAAATTAAAATTTGGAAACAAAGACAAAGCTTTGTCTTTCCCATCTCTTGAGAAAGGAATCTAGTAGAGGAAATTTTCGTCCACCTTGAAGTGGAAAAATGTCCCTGGGTGGCACAAACGTTTTGTGCTCGACTACTAACCTAAACGTTGGAGGTTCGAACCCACCCAGCCGCACCACAGAAGAAAGGCCTGGCAATCTGCTTCCATAAAGATTATAGCCATGAAAACCCTACAGAGTTCAGTTTTTATCTGTAACACATGGGGTCGCATGAGTCATCAGGGACTGTTTGGCAACAGGTTTTAGAAGTGTATTGGTGGCTGTCATGGATTGAATTGCATCCCCCAAAGACATCTGTCAACTTGGCTGGGTCATGATTCCCAGTTTTGTATAATTGTGTACCATTTTGTAATCTGATGTGATTTCCTTATGTGCTGTAAATTCAATCACTATGATCTAATAAGATGAATTAGTGGCATTTATACTGATAAGGTTTACAAGATTGAATACTGTCTTAGGCCAATCTCTTTTGACATATAAAAGACAGAAGTGAGCAGAGACACATGGGAATCTCATATCACTAAGAAAGCAGTGCTGGGAGCAGAGTGCGTCCTTTGGACCTGAGGTTCCTGCGCAGAGAAGCTCCCAGACCAAGGGAAGATTAATGACACGGCCCTTCCTCCAGAACTGAAGAAGAAAGCATTCCCCTGGAGTTGATGCCCTGAATTTGGACTTGTAGCCTACTGGACTGTGAGAGAATAAACTTCTCTTTATTAAAGCCATCCACTTGTGGTATTTCTGTTAGAGCAGCACTAGATGACTAAGACAATGGCTACTGGGGGCAAATACATATGACTTCAGATCTTATCTGGGTCACCTCCAACTCTGCAATGTCTGGACCCAACCCCATGGGTTGGGAAGGGTGGGAACATATCTGTACCTTCTTTGTCCACATGCCAAGCTTTTGATGGATTTCCAGGTGCCCTAGCATTTGGAGACAGTCGTTTGGAGGCTTGGGCCATTGCAAAGAAATTTCCTCTCCAGGCATTTGCTCCTCAGAAATGAAAGAATGTGCCAACTCACTCTGCTGTTGGTAACTCCTGGATCTCACAGCAACCATCCCCTACAAACAAAACCTCTCTTCTCCCACAGAGAGCTGGGGAGGACAAGGGCAGGAACAGCATGGTAGGCATCCCCCACCTTCTGGGCCCATCCATCCCAGATACCTCCCAGGGGCATCATTTCATTATGTCTGGATTAATTTTGCATTGCTGCATGATTCATGCTTCCTGTTGGGGCTCTCAGGCACATAACTGGAGGATCACTCTGGAGAGGAATGCCGATGGTTAATACCTTTAACATGCCTATTTCTGACGATGAGAGAAGAAAAAATATATGTTTTCATATTATATCTTTATCCAGCTATATATTTTTAACATGTCATGTTGCCACTTTGTGCAAGATTGTCATTTTAAGTGGTGGTTTGGCCTCACTCCAAAGCTTGATGCATCAGGGTCTGTGGCCTCTAAGGCAACTGTAATTTTTATTCTGTGCTCCCATAATGCCATGGGTTAGCCCCAGAGATTTTGCCACATTGCTGAGAGCTGGAGTGAGTGGTTCTCAATTGAAAGGGCACAGCTTTTAAGAAGAACAAAAGTCTTTTTTTTTTTTTTTTTTCCTTTTTCTCTGTTTGTTTTCTCAGGTAAGAAAGAATTAAAGCTCTGCCTGAACTGAGAGATTATTGCAGACGAAACTCAAGAAACACTCCTATAAACACACCCAACCCAAGATTCCTGGGACACCGTCACTAGGAGTCAAAAGGCAGATGGAAATGGAGTTCCTGAGCATTTGTACACCTAGAGGTCATTTAGGATTAAGGCCAAAAGGTATTTACAGGCCACTGGGGCCTGCAGGTATCTTAGCCCAAATCTAAGAACTACCTACTGCTCCTGCTTATAAGAGGTAGTCCATGAAGTCAGAGCAGAAGCAGGGGAGTCTCCATCCTCCCCTGTCCTGAACTTCTCTTTGGGACTGAAGGGAATATACCCAGAAGTAATAAAGAAAGGTAGGTAATGGATCGCCCAGACCACAGAACACCTGGCCTCCAACTAGGGGCTAAAGAAAGCAGAACTGCTCTTTAAATTTTTCTATACAGGGCCATCAACAGAACTACTTGCTCTCTCTGTAGGAACTTTGGGACCAGGATCTGGCTCCAGCTTTTCCAGGCTCCCAGTTCCCTCCTCCCTCCAGGCAGGCCTAGCCCCTGGGCTTCTGGGCAGCCATTCCTGCCCCTGAAAGCCTCTACTCTGGGAGCGCTCCCCTCCCTCTGAGTGGCTATTTAGAGCTAGGGAAAGAAATGGAGGGAAAAAAATCTTATTAAATATGTGTATTGCTGCTATTCCTTTTGGTGGGATAATCCCTAACAAACCACAGCTGCAGAAGACTAACTGAGCAAATGGCAGGAAGATATAAATACCTAGAATTACTGTATCTAGAATTCAGTTTTCCTGCTGCAGCCCCAAAGAGCCAGATTTAATTTTTAAAAGAGACTTCACAGAGGAAGCCTGGGCTCCAGGCAAGGCCTTAGATACACAATTAACAAAATGAGGCCTTTGGTTCACAGACAGCAACATTGCCCTGTCGATGAAGGGGAATGTGTATGTGTGTGTCGGTGCACATGCGTGCATGTGTGTGTGCATGCATGTGCACACATGCATATGTGTGTACATGTGCCCACAAACGTGTGTGTGTGTGTGCATGTGCCCACGTGTGCTGGGGGTCTAGAAGAAGAGGACTGAA
Source organism: Trichechus manatus latirostris (assembly GCF_000243295.1). Lineage (NCBI taxonomy): Eukaryota > Metazoa > Chordata > Mammalia > Sirenia > Trichechidae > Trichechus > Trichechus manatus. Next base: position 8,617,064 of record NW_004444030.1, on the reverse strand, counting down.
GAGCATCAGAAGATGAGCTTCAGCCACTAAAAATTCTGATTTCCACACCCTTGATATACGACATTTGTTTACATGAGGAGGCGGGAAGGGAAATTAAATAATGATTTTCAAATCCCTCAAGAGCTGTTGTGCAGCAAATGTTATCCAGCTGTTCTCCACCCCCTGCCCCAGTTTCCCATCTGTTGCCTGTTTTAGGTGGTGCCTACAGGGCAGGACCACTCAACACCTTTTGGTTGGCAAACTCCCAGATAGTTTGGCATGTGGGTTCTGTATAGACTGTCTCCTTGGAGATAGAGTTGGCAAGACCTGGCCTTTCCAAGTCGACTGTAATCTAAATCTATACCATCTGGGTGATAGGCTCTGCTTAGCGGGTGTGTGGACCTAAGGCCAATATGAACAGTGCATTGGCCCTCTCGGGGCATAGTGCCATGCTGATGGTGCCAGATACCGGAATTGCTCTCTGGATCCCCTGGGAGCAGTTAAGAAAAAATCAAGACTGGCCATTTGGAAGACCTCCCAGTAGGCATCTGGCCTCTAGCAATGGAAACCAAATCAAATCTTGGGCTGGAGGAATACGGTGCATCCATATGTGTCTTAGTCATCTGGTGCTGCTCTAACAGAAATACCACAAGTGGATGGCTTTACAAAGAGAAGTTTATTGTCTCACAGTCCAGTAGGCTACAAGTCCAAATTCAGGGCGTCAGCTCCAGGAGAAGGCTCTATCTCTGTCTGCTGGCTCTGGAGAAAGGTCCTTGTGATGCATCAGTCTTTCCTTGGTCTGGGAGCTTCTCTGCACAGGAACCTCAGGTCCAAAGGACACGCTCTGCTGCTGGCACTGTTTTCTAGGTGGTAGGAGGTTCCCATATGTCTCTGCTCACTTCTTGGTTTTATATCTCAAAAGAGATTGGATTAAGACACTATCTAATCTTGTAAACCTCATCAGCATAACCTCATCACAGTGATAGAATTTACAACACATAAGGAGATCACATATAACCTCATCATAGTGATAAAGAGTTTACAACACATAAAGAAATCACATCAGATTACACAATCATACAATACTGGGAATCATGACCTAGCCAAGTTGCTACACACATTTTTTGGGGGACACAATCCAATCCATGACAATATGCAATTCATTCTTTCATTCAGCAGATATTTACAGGCCCTATTCCAACTTTCTGGAAACCCTGGTGGCGTAGTGGTTAAGAGCTGTGGCTGCTAACCAAAAGGTTGGCAGTTTGAATCCACCAGGCACTCCCTGGAAACTCTATATGACAGTCCTATAGGGTCATTATGAATCGGAATTGACTAGATGGCAGTGGGTTTGGTTTTTTGGGTATTCCAATCTTCTGGCTTGGACTTTATTGCTTCTTGTGTTCATTTGCTCTGTAGTCACCCTAACAAAGGGTAACATAGCCTTAAAGGACATGAGTTATTGCTTCTCCTGCTGGGTATAAAAGGATTCCATTCCTGCTGACATTCCTCAGCTCCCATGAGAGACCTTTCCACTCTCAGGTTTGTCTTCTGTTTTATTGGGCCAACTGGTTTTCAAGTGAAGACTGCCTTCAGTGAGTCAGGTACTGAAGAACTGAAAGCAATTATTCTGAACTCTGGTACCAGGGCTTGACGCTTGAAAGATCTGGAGACTGGGGGACCAGGAGTGATGCTGTATGTTTATTATTCCAGTGATTTTCTCCCATGAATTTTATTCTACTTCCTTGGACGGATATGCTTATTAATCATGATGTGGCCATACCATGCCAAATCTCACAGAGAACAAAAGACCCTGGCTCTATTTTACATTCATTTTCACCATCCCTGCTCTTTACTTTGACTGCACAACCTACAGGTGAAAGGGAATCAGCTCTTCCATAATTTCATTATTGCTTTCATTTCTTTTGATTACAGATGTTAACAACTTTTTCCCCTATGAGTTCCTTGAGGGCTGCTTTGCTTATTCCCAAGGTCTATTACAGTGCTTTGCATCTAAGGAGAGCTCAATGCATATTTGTCAAATGAGTGAATGAATGAATGAACGGATTACAAAGTGATTCAACTGATGCCTTCACGGTGCTTCAGTGAAAAAGAAATTGAGAGCCCAGCTTTGCCAAAAGCTGCGCTTCCATTCTTCTGGAATGAATGAGAGTAACTCTCTGTTTTGTACTCTGAGCCCTTTTTGAGTGAGGAGGGAAGGCAAATGCATGTGAGCCTTATTTGCAAAGCTACTTTAAGCCATTCTTCTGTAAGCCAACTCAAAGAGAATGCTTCTGTCTACAAAATAGGAAGACCAATTAGATGTCAATGGGTTCACCTCTTCTATACCACTAGGGGGATAAGTTACAGATAGCGCTGCCGAGACCTGATCATATACCCTACTCATTGACCATGAATCCAACTCAACCCATCCCACATGCATATGGAAACCCAGCTTAGTTTTCCAAATTCTTCTATTTCCATTCTCGTTTAGCTCACCACCTTAGCTTCCAGGGGCCAGGCAGCCCCTAGAAGACCCCTACAGCATATACTCTGGTCCAAGTCAAGCTAACAGCCCCAGGAAAGACAAATGTGCCTGAAAGATTGTCAGATCCCTGCCATCTGCTTCTGTCACCTCATTGACTTTCCATTTCTCTTATTGTCGGCTCACATTTCTCAGCTCCATCTCTGATGGTAATAATACTAATAAAAATGCATTGAGTGCTTACTATACACCAGGCACTGTGTTAGGAGTTTTACATACATTATGAAATATCACTCTCACAACTTTATGAGATAGGTGCAATTATGATTCTCATTTTATGAATGAAGATAATGAGATGGAGGAAGGTTAAGCAACTCAATCAAGTCCCACAGCTAGTGAGTGCGAGAAGCAGCTTTCAAACCCAGATCCTCTGACTCTAAAGGCCATGTACTTAACAGCAACACTATTTTACAACAACTTGCTCTGATCTTGGAGTGTCTCATTCTATTTCTAGGAAGTTAGCCCTGGCATCACCTACAAACTCTACTCTTTGCCTCATGGAAGGACTAAGAGTTTCTGTCACTGCTTCTCTACTGCTATTCCTCTCCCAATTCCCACACTCCCCAGCATGCCTCTTGGTTCAGCTTAGTTCTTCTCCGCATTGTTAAAGGTATGATGAATAACAGTGTTGGGCAAATAGAAGGTACTACAAATACTGGAAACACCTCAAACAGATAGACATTGTGGTCCTGGGTCTGGGGTCACTACTTTCTATCCTGAAGGGTGGTTCTTGGCATTCTTCTGATTCTCTGTCTTTTGCCTGATGACTGTTATCCACCCCACTCAATGCTCTGTGCCCTCACCACCATCACCATGCAAGCATAGCATGCTTCACTCACTCTCCTCTCTGCCTAACCTGTGTACATCCACAGGAGAGAATCTGGGAGAATTACCTAAGGAGTTCCTTTCTTGTGAGACATCTCAATGGTCAACCCACACTGGAGTCCCTTTGAGTAATTTATTTCAGTACCACTACCATAAGAAAGAGGGCATTGGTGGTTCAGTGGTAGAATTCTCGCCTTCTGTGCAGCAGACCCAGGCTTGATTTCTGGCCAATGCACCTCATGAGCAGCCACTACCTGTCTTTTGGTGGACGCTAGTGTGTTGCTATGACGCTGAACAGGTTTCAGCAGGGCTTCCAGACTAGACTGACTAGGAAGAAAGGCCTGGAGATCTACTTCCAAAAAATCAGCCAATGAACACCCTGTGGATCACAATGGTCCAATACTGTTGTGCATGGGGTCACCATGAGCTGGGGGCTGAATAAAGAGCAGCTAACAACAACCACAACCATAAGAAAACCAAAGAGTCTTGCAAATCACTTTCTTTTGCCACGGTGGATGTGGCCAGATTAGACAGATTATGTCTCCCCAGTCACAGCCCCCCAGCCCCCAAACACTGCAGAACCTCTCTAAAACCCAGAATTTGAGAAGCAATTCCCTTCAGTAGGGTATGTAGCCATACTCCTTTAGCATCATCTGACCCACTTCCACCCTGGAGGCAGCCCCAGCGTCTGCCTTCCTGTGGCACTGTTTTCTACTAATATGCTCATATTTCATCTACTTTAGCATTTTGCTTTCCCAAGCCTCTTAATCCCTCATAATTGAATCTATTTTATGCTGATGAGCAGTGGTGTTAATCACGCCTCTGGGCCATGCCTAGAGGGACATTTTATTTCATTCTTTCATGAGCCTTATGCCAACTTGCACTTTTTTCCACCTCTAGGGAATAGGCTTTCTCCATGAGGGTGGAACAGGAACTAGAAGCAAGGAAGAACTTCCTGACTGTCTTTTGAGACCCTGGAACCTAAGCTCTGAAGGGAATTACCTTAAGGAGAGATTTGGAAGAATGGAGACACAGCTCCCTTCCTTGTTACCCAAGCAACCTAGAGCTCAGGGGATGACCACATGACGCACGGAGACTTCTCCACGGCTGGGAGTGCAAACCCTCCCACATCAGTACATTTCTACATGTCCCTCAAAGTGGGGAGAGTAGAAGAAAAGGGTGTGTAGAGAAGATTTACAACATGATTGGAATTCTTAAGAAGCACACAGAGTCAGCTGAGAGGACCCAAAGATTAAGGGTGGAAACTCGGATTACCTGCAAAGCTTCCATTGATCTGGTCTCTCCCACGGCTTTCCTGGTGGTCACACCGCTCTGCAACCAGCATTGTTTCCCTCAACTTCAAAGCCGGGATTTCGTTAAATTAAAAATGCATAAAGCCACAACCTTGTTTTCTTTCAATTTTAGTGCTCACAGAGCTAGAAAGGATTGGTATGCCAGTAATAGCAGACAAGAGGGAGAAGAATTTATGACCCCAGAAGTGCTGAGGCAAAGCAATAGAAAGAAGGATTTAGGTCTTTCTATTAAAGTAACTCTTATTAAAAAGTAATAGAAGCCAGGGTAGCAGAGGCCTTACTTATTTCATCAGTGATGCCAACAGTCAGCAATTTGTCATAGCTGGAGAGCAGGAAACAGCGGTCTGCCCCATGAAGGAGTCCATGCGCTGCACAGCTTGTCAACAAAAAGTCAGTGTAATCTGGGGGAGAGGGAGTGGAAGGTTTAAAGACTCACATGGAAGAGAGAGAGACAATGGCATCACCCTCGGGACCTGGCAGAGCAAGTGGAGCTTGGATTTTGCACCAAAGCTCAAAATTACCTGAAGCCAGGAAGAAGAGGACCCAGCTCTTGACCTTAGAGAGCTGGGGCTGGTTTCTTTCCAAGTGGTAGCCACTGGAAAGCCTGGGTCCGTGACAGCAGGCTTTAGTGGCAATGGTTTCCTAACTCCCTGTGTTCACATCCTTACTCACCAAGGACATGGAGGACCTGGGTGTGAACACATTTAGCTTCCCTTGTGCCTATAAAACCACACCTTTCCTCAGCTCCTCGCTTCCAAGAGAGAAAGAGAGAGAAGCACAAATGGGCACAGATTTCCCTTATATTTTCTTTTGTAAATTAAGCAACAACAACCAAACCTCCTTTGTTTGATAAATGTGCCCCTTTAGTGTCACCTCTTACCCATCTGTCAGTTTGTCATACTGTGGTGGCTTGCATGTTGTTATGATGCTGGAAGCTAAGTCACTAGTATTTCAAATACTAGCAGGGTCACCCATGTGGACAGGTTTCAGCGGAGCCTCCAGATTAAGACAGACTAGGAAGAAAGGCTTAATGATCTATTTCTGAAAATTAGCCAATGAAAACCCTATGGATCACAACAGAATATTGTCCAATACAGTGCTGGATGATGAACACCCTTGGTTGGAAGACTCTACACAATAGCCACAACAATGGACGTGAGCATGCCAATGACCGTAGAGATGGTGCAGGACCAGGCAGGACCATGAGTCGGAGCTAACTCAATGGAAACTAACAACAACAGCATCACATCATTTCTCCTTTGTTCACAGATACGTTCCTCAAGCCTTTCTTGTACAGTTACTGAACTGTGTCTACTCCATCCACTCACTAACTGAATCCCTACTGCCAAGCATCAATTGTGCTAGCGTGAACCCTACCCAGGTCACTGATGATTTCCAGGCACCAGGTCCCAAGCTTCCTGGCATCATTTGGCACTGTTGGCCACCTTTGCATCTTGAAATACTTTCCTCCTCCACTGACCTTAAAAGCAATATCCTGGTTCTCCTTTGTGTTTTTTGACCAATGCTCCTCGTCCTCCCTCTCACTCCTAAACATGGGGATTTCTCAAGGTTTAGACCTCAATAGATCAGCCCTTCTATCTCTATTTGCACTCTCTTCCTCAGAAATTCCATCTACATCCACAGTTTCAATAATTACTCCCTCCAGGAGTAAATAACAAACCACTTTGTGAGCTCAGTGAATGGCCTTGTTAACATTTCATCACTTTTCTGTGAGCACTTTCTCACTCATCTTCAGTGGACTTGCAATGCTGCCTGGTATACTTCCCAATTCAACCGCTCCCTAAGTTTTTCTCCTATTTCTCCTGGTCTCCTCACCACCCAACCAAAACCCCATCACTAACATATGTGCAAACTCAGCCACATTCTAAAGTTCTAGGGCTTGGCTCTAAGCCTGTTTAGATCAGGGGAAGAGGAACAGGAGCAAAACATGCATGTTTGGAAGTTAGGAGAGAAAATAAGGAAATGAAGTGGTCACCAATGGGTAAAGAAAGTTCCAGAGTATTTTCTTGTGATTAATGTTCTACTAAAGAGTAGGAGGGAGCCCTGATGGTGCAGTGGTTAAAAGCTCAGTTGTTAACCAAAAGGCTGAGGGTTTGAATCCACCAGCTGCTCCTTGGAAACCCTGTGGGGCAGTTCTACTCTGTCCTATAGGGTTGCTATGAGTCAGAATCAACTGGGTGGCAACGGGAAAGAAAGAGTGGGAGACACAAGAAAAATCTTTTAGATGCTTGGGACCTCCAAAGAGATATTAATGCTCTTGGGAGAAAAGAACAAGGAGGATGGATTTGGTTGAGGGAAATTCTCAGATAACACAGAATATAGCATTTATAACCACAATGGGCCCTTCATCTCCTCCTTCTTTTGCCAACATCCCTTTCTCAGGTTTACTTAGCAGTTTTCACTAGGATAATCAAGAGCTGGGTCTGGGTTCTTAGGAAAGGGACAGGTTTGAGGAGGCCAGAAGAGTAGAAGAGTCGGGAGGGACAGGATTAATTCGCAAACCTGAGATTTTCTGTAACTCAATCCCCGGTCAGGACATCAGGGCCACGTTGGGATATGTTATGGTATGTATCTTAGATATAATTCGCAACTGGGTATAAGCATGACCTCCTCATTATCTCTCTTAGGCACTTCCCTTGACGTATTGATGACTTTATTCCATTGTGCATGTGTTCACCATGAGACAGGGGCCAACTCATGTGCAGCTAACAGCAACGACATAGTTTAGCCAAGTTAACACATAAGACTAACCATCACAAGGAGTAAGGAGGGAAATAATGAGTTTAGATTTGAACAAGTCGAGATTAAGGTATCTGATGCACCTCCATCAAGCAGGGTTTGTACATAAAAGATCTGAGGTACTAGAGAGGGGTGCAGAGTAAAGACAGAGATTAGGAAGTCATCAAGGTATAGGCCTTCATCATTTCTCAGTTGTTGAATAACAATAGCTTCATAATTAATCTCCCTATTTCAAGGCATTCCTCATCCAATCCATCCTACATTCTAAAACACAAAATTCATCATGGCACTAACCTGCTTAAGATGCTGTATCATTTCCTATTGCCTTCAAGTTAAAACTTGAGATATACTAGGACTTAATATCTAGCCTCTGGTACATAGTCAAGCCTAATCTTCCAGCTTTTCCTGAACTGTTTCCAGTTCACTAAATATGAAATACTCTTTCCTACATTTTCTATCTAGCTAACTACCATTCCTTCTTTAAAATTCAATTTAAATGCCACCTGATTAGCAAAGACTTCACTCTCTGGGGCAGAGTCATTTTTTCTGCCTTTGTGATTCCGCTGTTGCATCTTTTAACATCTTATTACACTTATCACATTGGTTGTATGATATGTGCAAATTCCTTCCATTAAACACTAAGCTCTTTGTGGGCAATGATGTTGCTTTATCTGTTTGTGTCTCCTGGTGTCCAGCAGAGTGTCCAGCACATCGTAGGAACTCCATTAGTGTTGTTCACTGAATGAGTGAGTCAGTGTTTTCGACCTTGACTCCATGGTCTCCCCCTGTGGTTTCTTTGTCAGATAAACTAGAAACAAATAAAAATTTGTGATAAAATAATCCCTAAAGATTCTGGAAAGAGAAGGGGAGAAAACCCTAGTTCTTATTTCCTTTCTTCTCTTACCTTCCTATATGCAAACAAAATTCTAGCTTAGATCAGACCCCTAAGAACCTCTATTCTTCCTATCTGCACCACCAAAGAGATAAGAAGATGGAACCAATTTCTTCCAGGACTTTAAAGTGGAATAGGACCAGAGATGTTTTCTTGGGCTTCTGTTTGAATTTCAAGCAATTCAGGAGAACAATTGTTATACTCTGAAGCCTCCCAGGATAATGAACAAGTGTGTGGGAACCCAGAGACTTCTAACTTTGGGAATTTCTCCCCATAGGGCTATTTATCTGCATTTTTGAAAGGATATTTTGTTGTCGTAGAATGGAAAGGGGATAGAGTAGTAGTCTTGAGTCTGATCCTGTAACTCTGGACAAACTGTTTACTACCACTAGGACTAGGTCTCCTCACTTGTAAATAAAGGGGCTTAAACTAAATAATCTTTAATAGTGCATTTATTTCAAATTTAAAAGATTATGAGGGCTCCAAGTTCCAGTAAGATAATAGTGGCTACCTAAATAAATCAATTCATAAAATTATAAAAAAGAAAACCAACAACAACATAAAAATCAAAACAGCAGTAAAAAAACAAAAAACACCCATAATGCAACATAATCCAAGCCTGTAACATAACTAGGAACCCAAGAATACTATGAAATTAAAATTGTATATAAGTAATGAAATAAACCAAACCAGCAAAGCCATCTGGAGAATTCATGCCAGAAAGTAGAGGGGAACAAGGACCTGAGGGAAGAGGAGCAGACAGAAAATACCCCACCGGAAAGAGAAAATAACCACCCTGAGCAGGAAGTGATAAGAATAGGTCACAGACTTGGTAGATCAGAGCACTGACTACAGGGAAATCAATTGGAAACGACTTAAAGATGCAAAGGATCAAAGGTGGAAATCTTGAGAAGGAGCTACTTCTGAGGAAGAGGGGGATGACTTCAAAGAGTAGTAAAGAGAAGGAACAGAATGAAAATGAATGGTCCTGCAGAAACAAAACAGAATTGCCAACTCAGAAGACATTCCAACACTTCTCCTGTCAAAGGACCATTAAGTAAAGAAGTTGCATGTTATCTCAGCAAGAGGGTACTCTTGAACAACAACAACAAAAATTTCTGGTAAGCCTCCCTCATCCCTGTGTACATACAACTATTACTGCTAGTCTGTGCAAATACATATTCCAAAAGGAACGAAAATGACAGACAACATCTATAAAACAAGTTCCTATAAAATGAAAATCAAAATTAAATTTAAACTATTTCAGTTGGTGATAATTCTCTCCAAAATCCAACCATGAAGCAGAAAAAAACTGCAACATAATACTACTACCTATATTAAACATCCTTAAACAGGCACACACATAAAAACAACTCAAATTAGAAATTCAAAAACTGACAACAGAAAGAGACAAAACCCAGAAAAATATGAAACAAGACAAGAGTTGATTAAACTTAGAAAATAATATGAAGAAAAAAGACAAAATCATCTTAGAAGTGAGAACTAATTACAAAGTGTGCAAAGAGAATATATTTACTAAAAATATAATAAGAGGCATTAGGATAGACACAAAAGCAGTTAAGAAAATTAAAAATGACATAAAGAAGGTGCTTAAAAAAATAAATCAGAGAAAAAGCGATTAATAAAGAAGATAGGCAAAGATAATCCAACATACACAACTGGCGTCTCCAAAGAAGGAAAAAGAAAAAGAAGGTACGTAAATAATATTTAAACCTATCATGCAAGAAAATTTTCTAAAAATAAAAGAAGACCTGAATCTCTATATAGTATTGAAAAACCTCCACTATGTAGCTGGGAAAATTGACTGGAATCGTTAAGTCTGAGACATATCCTGATCAAACTTAAAACTTTTCCTATAGCCCTGATATTTGACAGATTTGAAGCCAGACTTTTGGAGTTCTGCCAACAATGGAGCAGTGTTTTCAAGGAACTCAAGAAAAGAATGTAAGCAAAGGATTTTATTACCAACCAAACTGTCCTTTAAATATCAAGGCTAGGACTCGGACAGACATGGTTGTGGCATCCTGCTTGTCCATTTTCCCATTCTTGTCTATTCTGTAATATTCTTTGGGCTGGGACAGACAGGGTTGTAGCAGCACGCTTGTGCATTTTCTGATTCTTGCCTATTCTGTAATATTCTTTGGACTCGGGCAGACATGGCTCTAGCTGCATGCTTGTCCGCTTCCCACTTCTGCCCTTTTGAATTTATGCCAAATAAAACTTTCTTTTTGCTTTACTAAACTTTGTGATGTTTTTCCCCTACAACAGTTAATGGCATAGTCGTCAAGGATCTGAAGCTACGAATCCAGTCAACTTCAAAGAGACCTGGCCTGTGGAGCAGAAGTCGGGAAAGAAAGGTCCTATCTTCTGGACCCACGTGTTCCCACTCCATGTCCCTTCGACATTGATGGGGTGAGTGCTCTCGGAAAACGAACCTTTGCTTATTCTTTGTTGTTCTCTTTCTCATGTTTTCTTAAGTTTTGTTTGGCATATTTGTTTGAAAAACCAGTTGACTGATTAAGGAGAATCTTTCTTAGATTTTTGCTTGATCGTTTGGTTAAGAGAGACATTTAGTAACTCTTTAAGTGAACTGCAGTTTAGGCCTGGATTTGGGCGTTTGAAGAGGTACTTCTATTTTCAAAGAGCTGTGAGTCACTATCAGCTACAAAATTTGGACTTTTTTGTGGCTCAGAAAAAACCTGGAAAACAGTGTTCTGTTTTGCCAAATTCACAGGGAGAGGTGGCAGCTCCTGACCTGTGTTTTGATATTTAAGAGAGAAGTGGTAGATCTGTACCTGTTTTTTCCATTGAATTGAGTTGATCTGTCCAAAAATTGCTATATACACTTTTAGAAACTAGGATCCCCATATCCTT
>NW_004444030.1:8598894-8603607 GCF_000243295.1 Trichechus manatus latirostris | reverse complement strand
CAACCAGAAAAGTATTTGAAATTTGAGCTATGATTTTACAAAATAGAACAGCATTAGATTTCCTGTTAGTCTCTTAAGAAACAGTTTGTGCCTCAATAGATAAATGTTGCTGTATTTATAGTAATACTCAGTCTGAGGTTTTGCAGAATGTAGTTGCTGTTGAGGCACATTGAAAGCAGTTATGATGCTGCTTATGTAGAGACAAACACCTCATGAGATTTGTTTCCTTGGTTCAAAGACCTTAGGGTCATGGTTTCATTGGTTATTTCAGACAACTAGCCTAATATAATTGTTAGTGTTTCTGTTTTATTTCCTAGTTTGCTGGATGGTGCCTGGGATCTTAAAAACCAGATGATGTCCAATTACCACTTATTGAGCGTTTTTGATAAAGGATTCTGTAACAAGATCATGATCCAAAGGAAAGAATAATGAGAGAGTCAGATATAATTCTCCTGGAATCCAGATTTCTGGCTTTCAGGGAGGTTGAGGCAACCCACACGGGATATTTGCCTTTGGGTGTCCTCTTGAACCTTAAGCTTTGGGGAAAAAACTGGTTCCTGAAGATACTTTGAGTCAAACAATGGTCCAGATAAACTAGTAAGACCATTTTGCTCTGTATATTGAGCTTTTTTTTGAAGAATTCAGTCAGTTTTAGGAAATTAACTTTAAAGATCAGACTGAGAGTTATGTTTAAGGTAAATTAGTAATTAGTTTAAGCAGTATTTAAGACAATGTCATATGAAATACCTGTGTAAAGTTTGTAATCAAACTGTCACCCTCTTACGATGCAGAAAATTATGTATCTTAAAGAAATCACATTCTCAGAGAAGACTGACCTCATGGCTCAGACTCTGTTTTATCTTTGGTTCCATTTCTGCTTCTGAGAAAGTGACCCATGACTGTTAATAGGTAAACCAAAGAGGGGCAGCTTGCCCTTGGGAAGAACACTTAGTATGTTTAAACAGACTAACTGAAGACCTCCTACAGGAAAGGTCCTTCCTGTATTATCTTGCTGATCATTAGCTCTCTAATGAAAACTTATCACATGTAAATTCTTCTATATTTTCTGTTTCTTCTAAACAAACTTTGTGTGCTCCTTATGAATGTATGTTTCTGTGTAGATATATTTCTAATTTAGATGATTCCTTTCCAACTAATAGTGAATTTGTGTAGGCAATCTCTTGTTTAGATTCCTGACAAATGCGTGGACAATGCACTTTGGAAACTTTAGGATTATCTTTAAGTATTCATAGTAACAATGCTAGTAAATACTGGAAAGGTAATGTTGAATTGTTACACATTGTAAAATGAAAGTCAGAAGAAAACCCACTGGTCCAACACTCAGGATATGGTTGGTAGCTTTATTTCCTACGTGTGGTATAGCAGAATTGGAGAAATCTTTAAGAAAATTTGTCAGTCACTATGGGACAAATAACAGATGAGATAGAAGCACAACAGTGATCTCTGATCTCATAAGCCAAGGTGACATGAGATAACAAAATAACCTAAGATTTTTTTTATTAGTCCAAGAAAGTGTAGTCTGTGCTGTAGACAAGATATACATAGAATTAGACAGTAAGCTACTTGATTACACATTGTCACACCCTTACAAACACCAGATCTATTTGGCTGGTTACCATCAGGAATAAGTACATGGGCTAGATCACTACTGCAAGGGATAGTAATATTCTTAGTCTACATCCTGATAGTATTAGCCACAATAAGATTTATCCTTTATTGTCTTACACATCTAAAAGGCAAAAGAAGGCCTCAGGCTAAAACGTTGACGTACATTGAGTCTGCTAACTCCAGCAATGCTATTGATGGGAACACCGCTCTTACTCAATACCCTGGTGAAGCACCAGATGGTATCCGGTGGAAAATCAGCACAGTGAGTTTAAAGAGCCTACAATGGCCACCATCTAGGAGCTAGACTAAGTCCAGGTATTGATCATCGATGTGTTATCTCCAATCTCTGATCAAAAGGAGGGCCTGATTTAGGAAATAATATTGGAGTTATTATTTCCTCTCCTTGAGCGTGGAGAATTGTGACCCAGCTGGGGCTGAGCCCTCACAGACTCACAAAGACACATTAACTGGGCCCTGAGCTAAGACAACAGATGGGACAATCTCAGAAATTATCTTAGGGAAGTTTTCACAAAAAGCAATAAAACCTAACCCAAAGGACTTCTCACCTTTTGTCTTTTTCTTTTCACATTTAGTGAATAGGAGTTCGTTGGACCACTGAAGACGCTCCTGACTTTCGTAACTGAAACCCGTACCAATGATTGTTAAGAAAGATGATTCAAAATGTAAGATTACAATTTCTAGCCAATCAGTGAAAAGGTGATGATTTCAATGATTCTATCCATTTTGTGATGTTGATATATACTGATGATTCTGTAACCTTCCTTGGACTTGTCCGTTTTCCGATTCTTGCCTATTCTGTAATATTCTTTGGACTCAGGCAGACATGGCACTAACAGCATGCTTGTCCACTTCCCACTTCTGCCCTTTTGAATATATGCTGAATAAAACTTTCTTTTTGCTTTAAAAAAAAATTAAGGCTATAGGAAAAGTTTTAAATATGGAAGAATGTAGGGAGATCTGTACTCACAAACATTTTCTGAGGAATCTACTAGAAGTCAAGCTTCAACTAATCAAGGGATGTCTGGGAAACCCAAGAAAAGGACTTATAACACATACTGAATATGTTTAACTGATGCTCTAAGACTAAAACCAAGGTGGGGCAACAGTGGAAAAAAGTAGAAATTAGGCAACTTGGAAAAGAGTGAAGAAGTGAGAGAGAAAGAAGGAAGTAAAATAAACTCTTTAATTTGCCAAATAGATAATAGAGATGAGTCAACAGTTACATTTAAATCTGATAAAAAAAACACCAGTAGATACCTAAATTAGAAAAAAGGGGATTATGGATGCCATTAAAAGTGTGAGTAGAAAATACTAGAACAAATGTACAAATCTTCTTAAATTCCGGCAGAAATACAAAAGGAAAAAGATCAAAAAAAGATAATACAGAGAAAGAAGCACAGTAGGTATAACACAACAGTCACAGTAAATACAATAAAAGAATATGACAAAGTTATACCAAACATATTAGTCACATTCACAAATGTTAATATACTTAACTTACTTATTAATAGAAAGATATTTTCAAGATGGCTCACAGAACAAAATCCAACTGTATGATGAATACAAAAGGTGCTTCTAAAATGAAGTGACTCAAAAAGGCTAAAAATAAAAGGATAGGCAAGGTATGGATCAGGCAAATGGAAACAATAAGAAAGAAAGGCTGTGCTCCTAACAGTACACAAAGTAAAATTCTTGTCAGTGGTCCAGAATAGAAAGTGCAGAAATAGACCAAGTACATATAGAAGTTTAGTATATTATAATGCTGACATCTCAAATCTTTGAGGAAAAAGATAGACATTTTAGCAAATGGCATTGGGACAACTGGAGTACCTTTTAGAAAATGATAAAACTGGCTTCTTCATGTCATTCAACAGAGTAAATTCCAACCAGACGAAAGATCTAAATGTAAAAGGTGAAACTAGAAGCACTGAATGTGGGGAAGGTTTCTTAACTATGACTGAAGACCTAACTATAACAAAAACAAAAACTGATTATGTAACAACATTAAAAATTCTTATATGGCAAAAAAAAAATCCGTAAGTAAAGACAATAACAAATTGAGGACAATAAGTACTACATATATCACAGATAAAGGGCTAATATCCCTAATACATTAAAATTGAGAATGAATATAAATGTACCTAATAGAAAAATGATAAAAAGATATAAACAAATAGTTCACCAAAAAAAAAAAAAAAACAAATGTCTCTTAAAGATGTTCAAAGATGTTCAACTTTACTCATAATGAAGAAATGTAAATTAAAATTACACGGAGATACCATTTCTCACCTAAGACGTTAGCAAAAAATTCTAAAGCTTGACACCACTCTGTTGGCGAGGCTGTGGGGGAAAAGGCACTCTCACACACCTTTGGTGGGAATGAAAAATGGTATAACCCCTAAAGATGGGAATTTGCTGATATCTAATAAAGCTATGTATTTGTCCTTCGATTCAGCAATCCTACTTTCAAAAGTTTACCCTGAAGATACTCCTCCTCCAACAATCACAAAATGGAAACATTCACAGGGTTTTTCTTGTTGTACTATTTGTAATACAAAACTATTGGAAGTAATCTAAATGCTCATCTGTAGGAGCCTGATAAAATAAAGGATAACACTGCCACATGAAGGAGGGCTACGCAACTATAAGAAGTAATAAGGGAAAATCTGGGCATGTTTTAGGGTGATGGCTGGACAACATGATGAACATCAGTAATGTCACTGAACTGAACTGTATAAGTGAATACTGTAGAAATGGCAAATGTTCTATTACGATATACTTACCACAAAAAAAAAAAAGAAGAAGAAGAAGAAGGAATGGGGAAAATCTCTATAAACTGATAAGGAGTAATTTCTATGATGTAAAATATAAAAAAAAAAAACCCAGATGTAAAAGACTTTATAATATGCTGGCTTTTGTGTAAGAAATAAAGATAAATAAGAATATTTGCTTATTTTTTTTATTTTTATTTTTTAAATATTTTATTGTACTTCAGGTGAAGGCTTACAGAACAGATAGTTTCTCACGTAACAGTAACACACATGCTGTTTTATGACATTGGTT
>NW_004444030.1:8568866-8589915 GCF_000243295.1 Trichechus manatus latirostris | reverse complement strand
CTTTATCTCTTCATTTGATGTTCTAGGGTTTCAGGATTGTTGATTCTCTGTTTGGCTTAGTTTTTCGGATCTTTGTTGTGGAGGGACGGCGTGGTGTTTCTGCCTAGAGCGCCATCTTGCCGGAAGTCCCAGAATATTTGCTTATTTTTGCAAAACAAAACACAGGAAGTTGAACCAGGAATTAATGAAGTAGTTTACATAAAAGAGGTGAGTAGGAATGAGGTAAAAGGGATTAAGGAAGGGAGGAGAATTCTCTAATGTTTATATAGTTTTAACAAGCTAATGTTTTACATATTTTTAAGAAATAAGTGACTCAATGAGGAAAATAGAAAATTAATGCTTTGCATATTCAAAACATAAATGGACTCAATTTAGAACACTAAAATTGAATACAAATAAAAGAAATAACTTTAATTAGGTATCAAATCGATAACATAACAGGGGGAAAAAAAAGAAGTAATTTAAGTAACTTTTTAATACAATACTCTAGCTGAACACCCTCAGGGGACCATAAGGACAAAAGAAACTTCGAAGAAATCTTGGACTTTAATGTGTTGTTGACAGTGGTATTGATGTTGAATTGTGATACGATTTTGTTTGTGTTGTAGGATTAGGCAAGTTCTACGAGGGCCCAACATCCTCATAAAGAATGGGAAAAAGAGGGCGAACCCTGCAGCATTGGATTAGAATTAGGGCTATCAGTATAAACTCATGAATGTGCCTGTGTATTTTTTCCTAGCTCCATGAGCACTCAGTCTCCATGAGCATACCATTTGCCTTGAAGAAATGCCTGATTCCACAGGCCTGAGCCACCGAAGATACAACGCAAACCTGGAACATCTTCTTGGGCCATACAGCAAGGAAATTTGCTTAAAAACTGATAGGTACATGACAAAAAGACCTAGGAGCCAGCTTAGAAGGGCTCCCATTGGCCCAATTTAGAATAATTTGACTATTAAAAATAATAAGGAAAATTGGTTGCCTATGGTGATTACAGAGATTGACTGGGAAGGGGCACAAGGAAACTTCCTGTGGTGATGGAAATGTTCTAGGTCTTGATAGGGGTATGAGTTCTATGAGTGTATACCTAGGTCAAAACTCATCTAACTGTTCACTTGTGATTCAGACATTGTACTCTACACAAATGATACCTCAATTTTTAGAAAAAGATTAATGACAATAATGAATTGTAATACATTGACCTTAAAATAAAAAAATCCATAAAAATACTTAAGTGATGGAAGAAAAGCTCTTTTTTTTTTTTACAAGAAAATGCCAGTTAGCAAACAAAGAAGGAATTAGAAAATTAGAAAATCTCCATTTTCAACCACCATTTAAGAATTGATTCAGGCAAGAGTAATCAATGGATGTGAAAGTATTGGGGAATAGTTTTCAGAGATCAAGATAGTCAAATAGTCTCAAACAATCACCCAACAGGGGAAGAGGTATCATTGCAATGAAGAAATATGGTAGACAGACGCTTAACCAAGTGATCAAACTTAACATCATCAATGATGGGACAAATTGATATCACGTGCTTCCCAGTGTGCTGCTCTGATTAAGAGGTGACCCAACACCCATTGCCACAGAGTTGAGTCTGACTCATAGCAACACTAGAAGACAGCAAAGAACTGCCCTCCGGGGTCCCCAAGGCTCTAATCTTTATGGAAACAGACTGCCGCATCTTTCTCATGCAGAGCAGCTGGTGAGTTCGAACAGCCGACCTTTCAGTTAGCAGCCAAGTACTTAATCACTGCGCTACCAGGGCTCCTTGAGATTCGACAGTATGTATATATTATGCCTGTGAAAAATGTTGACCTGAATCCAATCATGGGAAAACATTCAAACAAATTCAAATCGTCAGGCAGTCTTCAAACCAAGTTGTCTAGACTCTTCAAAAGGTCAATGTCATCAAAAGACAGAAAGGAAAGGAAACTGTTCTAAATTAAAGTAGAGTAAAACGACATGATCATTGATTGAATTCTGAATTAAAAGATAGCTATAAAAGACATTGTTAGGGCAATAGTGGAAGCTTGGGTTATATATTTAGATAAAGCTATGGAATCTTTGTTAAATGTCTTGAATGTGATAATTATAATGTAATTATATAAGATAATGTCCTTTCTGTTAAAACATAAAGAAAAAGACAAGAGAGAAAAAGAAAGCAAATATGGCCAAAATGTTAATAATTGGTGAATCTATGTGAAGGGTATATGGAATATGGGTATTTTTTGTACTAGTTTTTTTTTTTCCAGTAGTCAGTTTAGAATTTTTCAAAATATAATATTGAGGGAAATACTATTTAAAAAAGAAAAACTGTGAGTTTTTATTTCTAAGTTTATACAACTCTCTCTGCAAAATATCTTTTGCAATGCCTTTTCTAACTGCCACCGCCTTAGCTGACACCCTCAGGGTATTATAGTCAGGATCACTGGGAACAGCGCTCTACAATTTAAAAGCCTCTCCTCCTCCTCCAAAATAATTCTTCTGAACAGAGCTTTCGTGAAGACACGCCCCTGCCCTATTTTTTAAAATAGGTTCATGTTGTCCTGGGTCTACATCCAAAACTCCTTGGTCTGGCAGGTTCATTGGTCCTAAACTAATTGCTTGCCTGGCATGTCCACATGACAACCACAATAGCCTCAAACTTAACTCATCTAGTTCAGAGTTTGACATTCAGCCTCCAAACCTGGTTCTCCTCCTCTGTTTCCTGTTATTTAGTGGCATCACCATTTGCCCAGTCACCCAGGCTGGCCCTCTCAGAATCAGCCTAAGTCCCTGCCCATTCTTCATTCCCACAGCCAAGCCATGTCTTTTCATCAAGGACTACTGAATTCTTCCCACTGTCAATCTTATAGAGTTTTATCATCTCTAAGCTCTAACCTACTATCTGCCTACCAGTTGGTCTCCCTGATGTTCCATAATAAATGTTCAATGAACATCTATCTATTGATTGAGGGCAATGAGGAAGCAAAGATCCTGCCTCTAATTGTTACCCTTTTCCCTCCTCTTCGTATCCCAAATCAGGCTTATGACAAATACCCCTGAGAAAGAAGGAACAGCCAAATAATTGTTGCCTAAAGTCTTGGAAGAGACAAGTGCCACAGAATTCACTGCTTCTTTTCCTGGCTCACTAAATGTTCAGTGTGACCAATGCCGTTAAGACAGGGACAAAGAAATTAAAACAAAACAAAACAAAACCCCTTTGTACTAAGGCCCTTTGTCCAGTCTAATTCCTATTTCAGAAAGCAGAGGCTAAAAACCAGCTGGAACATTCTGGCTATCTGAAGAGCACAGGCTTCTCCTGCCTCCAAATTATTATATGCTGCAATGTGCCTGGCACTGGTGGTGCTTTTGTGGGCACAGGCAAGATGGTATTATGCCCCATCTGGCCACCAATTTTGGCTATGGTGGCGACTTTGATGCTCTAGGACAGCAGTTGGCAAGCTATGGTCACAGGTCAAATGTGGCTAGTGACCTGTTTTTTATATCCCACAAGCTAAGAATAGTTTTTACATTTTAAACAGTAGTTAAAAAAAAAAAAAAGAAGAATGTGCAACAGAGACCGTACATAGCTGACAAAGCCCAAAACACTATCTAGTTCTTTACTGGAAAAGTTTACTCTAAAGTCATGTCAGTATGCATTTGAATCCTGTTTTTGTTTCCCGATAGAGGTGAGACCATAGGCAACTGCTTAATCTCTTTTAGGCCAGTTTCTTCACCTGTAACCGTAGATGAAAACCTAGGATGTTGAAATTCAGGATGTTGTAATGGTTAAACAAACTGTTCGCAATTCACTTAGTATAATTGTTGGTACGTAAGTACACCATAAATGTTACTTATAATTGTAATAGAGAAAAAGAATATTACTTAAAACAATCACACCTGCCTTTTAAAGAAGAAGGCATAATTCATTTTAGAGGGAATATGAATCTCTATATA
Organism: Trichechus manatus latirostris; assembly: GCF_000243295.1. Taxonomy (NCBI): domain Eukaryota; kingdom Metazoa; phylum Chordata; class Mammalia; order Sirenia; family Trichechidae; genus Trichechus; species Trichechus manatus. Next base: position 8,585,973 of record NW_004444030.1, on the reverse strand, counting down.
CTTCCCTTCCCTTGGCTAAGATTAATGGGGAAGGATAAAGGGAAAGATGGAAATTTCAAAGCTTCTGCCAATTATTCCAGGCTGCCAAAGAGGAGACTTGAATATATAATCTACTGTATAGTAGAGCACACCAACGAGTTTTTGCATATATAAACAGGATCTCAGAGCTGAGTTGGGGAGGGGGCGCATGGAGAGATAAATTGATTTGCACAATAAAGGAGAATTGAGTTTGAAAGGAGGAATCAGTATTCCTGCTGATTTGTGATGGCAGATTGAGTGCATGATAAAATCTCCCCCTCCTCACTCAACTCAAAGAAATGGTGGGAAAATAAATATATACAAACCCACATTCAAATGTGAGAAACAGAACACTCACTGGATTGGAAAATGGAAAGACATCCCTAGAAGGAAGAAGCAGAACTCTTCAGGTTAATCTGTGTACCATAGCAGGGAAATTAAGGTGGCATTTTTAACACTGATAGGTCCAGGATTCCTACCAGTAGGCTACTGGATGTCATGGCTGTAGATACTGATGCAGATCAATGACAAAATTACAAGAACATGAGTCCAATCTCCTGCTCTTCGACCTGGGTCCCACACATCTGAATGACTAAAGAAACCAAGCCATAAAAGGGTGGCCAAGATATGACATACAGAGAGAGAAAGACAGACAAGTTGCTAGGAAAGTGGCACAGTTGACTCTTGAAAGGCCAATCCACATGTCACTGATGCTGACTGCCTGGGGATGGTAGGTAGCTGAAAAGTCCACTGAATGATCACTGTCTCATGTTCAAGATGGACAGAAGCATCAGTAGACTGAGTACTCTGGTCACTAAAGATAGAAGAGAGGGCTCCATAGTGCCATGATGTGAAATTCTCTATTTCTAACGACAGAGTGGGCTGCTATCATCTTACAAACAAAGAAGAAAACAATGTCAAACCAAGAGTAAGAACCCACCATGGTCAACATAATTTTTTTAAAAGCAAAAGGTCCTATATAATCAATTTTTCAATGGGTCTCCAGGCCAACATCTAGATTATACAGTCATATAAATGGGACTTATGAAGGGGCACATTATTGGCAGCTACTACAAAAAGAAAAGGCATTTGCATAATATGAGAAAGAGAGGAAATCCCCAACAGTTACAACTGATTATATGTGCTAGGGAAACAAGGTTCAGGATTGAGAAAAAGACAGTTTGACTCATGGCATCCATGTTAAAGACAATGATAGAAGGAGGAGTATTTCTGGTGATTACCAACATAATATATTTGTATGCTCATGCTATCCATTAAGCTTAATATCTTTCTATAGGTGCCTCCACCAAACCAGTTTGGTCTTGATGAGCAAAACCTCCCCAGTAAGGACCAGTGAATAAAGCCATTGGTCAGAGTTCATGGTTCATTATACAGGAGACAGATGGAGTGGATAAGTGGGCAACGTTGGTAATGATCATATGTAGAACCTATAGCTCATCCTACTAGAATGAGGCACCACAGCCTCATTCATGCAGAAATCTCTTAGAGCTAGATAGTGTATAGCTGCTCCCATTCTCTACTCAGTTATAGTAGCTGAGTCATCAATGAACCAGGGATGATGGCCTTCCTTACCCACTCAAAAGTCATATCCAGCTACGAAGTAAAGGGAAATGAAGAACTAACTTTCCCACGCCCAAGTGATAGCTCGCCACCATCACATGGAAGTGGAAGACATCCATGGATAGATGTTGTGATCTAGGTATACTAGTTCCACTTAAGTACAGTCATCTGTGGCATGGGCAAGGCTGTTTTAGTTCAGATAGGATACAACCCAAATAAAACACCAAAATTTGAGGTGCACATAGTTTTGATACCTTTCTGATGTAGACGGACTTAATGGCCATCACATAGATGCTCAGTTTTAATGAGCTCTCCATAAGCAACTAAAAGCTGATTTTCCATAGGAAAGTATCTGAAAGTTAATAACAGCAGTTTACTTGCCAGGAAGTCCAAGGATCACTTACTGAGGAACCTATCAGAAGCTCCAGAGAGCACGTGTACCTAACATGGTTATGCAGAAGGGTTTTGCAGAGTAAGGCGCAGGTCACCGTGCCAATCTCTGTACCAGCTCAAGTACCTCTTGTTGTTTGGACCCCACCCAAAAGCAGAAGGCATTCATGAAACCTGGTAAACGGGTTTGTGTAAGAGGCTGAGATTAGAAATGAAGATGGACCGTTAAATAAAATATGAATATGTGCTGAATCTCCTACTTGGACAAGAGCACTTGCAGTGGCACTTTTGTCTGAAGTCCTTGTTATAGATTGAATCATGTCCCCCCAAAATGTGTGTCAACTTGGCTAGGCAATGATCCCCAGTATTGTGTGATTATCTACCATTTTGTGATCTGATATGATTATACTATGTTTTGTAAATCCTAACCTCTATGATGTTAATTAGGCAGGATTAGAGGAAGTTATGTTAATGAGGCAGGACTCAATCTACAGGATTAAGTTGTATCTTGAGTCAATCTCTTTTGAGATATACCAGAGAGGCTCAAGCAGCAAGGAGAAGGACCTCATGCCACCAAGAAAGAAGTGCCGGGAGCTGAGTGTGTCCTTTACACCTAGGGTCCCTCGGCTGAGAATACCAAGGGAAGATTGATGACAAGGATCTTCCCCCAGAGCCAACAGAGAGAAAAAGCCTTCCCTTGGAGCTGGAGCCCTGAATTAGGACTTCTAGCCAAAAGAATGAACAAATCTGTCTTGAAAGAAGTACAATCAGAATGCTTCTTGGAAGCAAGGATGGTGAGATTATGTCTCACATACTTTGGACATGTTATCAGGGGTGATCAGTCCCTGGAGAAGGACATCTTGCTTGGTAAATTAGAAGGTCAGCAAAAAGGAGGAAACCCCTCAATGAGATGGATTGACACAGTGGCTGCAACAATGGGCTCAAGCATAACAATGATTATGAGGATGACACAGGACCAGGCACCGTTTTGTTCTGTTGTACATAGGGTCACTGTGAGTTGGAACTGACTGGATGGCACCTAATAACAACAACAACAGCCTCCTAAACTGTGAGAGAATAAATTTCTCTTTGTTAAAGCCATCCACTTGTGGTATTTCTGTTATAGTAGCACTAGATAACTAAGACAGTCCTGAAAGTGTTATGTCAATACCTGATAATTTAGGGTCCAGATAGTGGTACTGGGACCCTGGGCTTTACACTGCCTGAGAAGCCATCCCCCAAGAAGACGTCTCCCTATCTGTGACACGGAAGATGGGCTCATTACGAGCACCAAATGGCCCCTGAGTGGGGACACATCAATATTCTGTCTCAGGACAATTCCTGGGATAGGGTGGGGGTTAGCACAAGAGAGAAACGTCTCATTGCACCATATAGTAGCATAGGGTAGGACAGTGAACATGTGCTGTTGAGCTTCCCAAGTAAAGATATACTATTGCTCGTGGTTGGGGAGGAAAAGAATAAAAAGGACAATTTTGACCAGATTGATGGCAGCATACCATTGGAATGGACATGCCACAATTTACCTAATCATGGAGATTATATCAGGGTTTAAACTGGAGGTAGGTAAAGTGATGCCTGGTAAACAAGGAGTTTCTGAAAGCCACTGCTCTTTTTAATTAACCAGACCCAAAATTTGCATTGGGTAAATCTACTGCAAAAGACCTCTTTAAGGTGCTCAAAAGCAAAGATGTCACTTTGATGACTAAGGTGCACCTGACCCAAGCCATGGTATTTTCAATTGTCCCATATGTATGTGAAAGCTGGACAATGAAAAAGGAAGACCGAAGAAGAATTGATGCATCTGAATTGTGGTGTTGGCAAAGAATATTGACTATACCATGGACTTCCAGAAGAATGAACAAATCTGTCTTGGAAGAAGTATAGCCTAAATGCTCCACAGAAGCAAAGATGGTGAGACTTTGTCTCATTTACTTTGGACATGTCATCAAGAGGGACCAATCCCTGGAGAAGGACATCATGCTTGGCAAAGTAGAGGGTAGCAAAAAAGAGGGAGACCTTCAACAAAGTGTATCAACACAGTGGCTGCAACAGAGAGCTCAAACATAGCAACAATTGTGAGAATGACACAGGACCTAGCAATGTTCATTCTGTTATACATAGGGTTGCTATGAGCCATAGCTGGCTTGACAGCACCTAACAACAACAGTAAGACTTCAAATGAACACCATCTGAAGAAGCTCATTCCATTCCTCCTCTTTTGGGGAAAGGAAGATTCAAAAAAAGTAATGAATAAAGTGAAAATCTAATTTTATGGATATCCCAACTGTCCTAGTCATCTAGTGCTGCTATAACAGAAATATCACAAGTGGATGGCTTTAACAAAGCGAAATGTATTCTCTCACAGTCTAGGAGGCTAGAAGTCCAAATTCGGGGTGCCAGATCCAGGGGAGGGCTTTCTGTCTCTGTCAGCTCTGGGGGAAGGTCCTTGTCATTAATCTTCCCCTTGTCTAGGAGCTTCTCAGCACAGGGATCCCGGATCCAAAAGATGTGCTATGCTCCCAGTGCTTCTTTCTTGGTGGTATGAGGTCCCCATGTCTCTCTGCTCGCTTCTCTCTTTTACATCTCAAAAGAGACTGATTTAAGACACAACCTAATCCTGTAGATTGAGTCCTCCCTCTTTAATATAACTGCTTCTAGTCCTCTGTCATTAACATCTTAGAGGTAGGATTTACAACACATAGGAAAATCACATCAGATGACAAAATGGAGGACAATCACACAATACTGGGAATCACGGCCTAGACAAGTTGACACAAATTTTAGGGGGACACAGTTCAATCCATGAAACCAACCTAGTAGTTCTAAGGGTTTCTGAACCCAGTGGAGAATCCATGGTAGCCAAGACATGAACAAATGCCATGTACTGACATGAGATAGCCTGGAGCAATCATTAGATAGGTTATATAGTTATAAGCAATCTGGAAGGTCTTAGCAAAACCAGGCACAACTTGACTGCAACCTTGCTGGTGTGACTGGTCATAGAACATATGTACTAGTAGGGGTAAAACAACTGCTTTTCCTGGGAAAGGCCACCACTATACCATCTGGGACAAATCAGGCATGAATTAATAATGATCATTCTGTATGCCCCCAAAAAGGAGATGCCACTAATTACGAGCAAATATGATACCATAAATGGAAACCAAACAGAGATAAACATACAGGACAATATCATAACCAAAAAGAAGAATGGGGTCAGAAAACATCATTATGGGTGGTCAGGATTTATGAGGCTGGTAAATTGAAATATAGGCTGCTCTTTCCTGTCTGGATGTAAGAAGCACAACGGTGTCTTGTGTCTTGTGTCTTGAGTTTAAAAGCCTCCTTCTAGATCCTGTTCAGTCACATTACCTAGGCTTAGGGTGTGAAAGTAGCTCCTCTAGGAACCAGCCACCAGGAGGAGGTCATGTTAGAGTTAAAAGAGAATACCACCTCCTCCTATTCTGCCGTTGGCTCAGGGTGGCTCTGTGAGAACCTCATTCACAGTGCTCCTACTGAGCAGTGTGCTTCAGGGATGATGGTGATGATTATCACTGTTATAATTGCTGTTGTTGTTATATTAATAGCTGTAATTTATTGTATGAAAATCTCAGAATTGAGAGCATGAGATAGTGCCAGCCTCCCAAAGAAGCAGCCTGGGGAAATGAAAAACTTTGGAAGCAGATAGTCCTCTCCACCACCTTCTAGCTATGGGACGGAAATGTGGGTTTGCTGTATTATTTTAGAATATTTAATTTTGTTACAGAAGTCAAGAAAATAAGCCAGATGGTTGAAATTCATAAGAAATATTAGAATTGTGGAAGCCAGCGTCCAAGACAGCTCCCAAGGATCCTGGCCTCGTGATATATGTAGTTTCTGCCCATGCTGAGCAGGGTTGAACTGTGTAATCAACAAAATATTGTGGAAATTGTTGTACGTGACTTCTGAGCTAGGTCATAAAAGATACTTCTCTCTCTTGGATCACTTGCTCTGGGGGAAGTCAGCCACCATGTCATGAGGATACTCAAGTAGCACTATGGGTCAAGTCCATGGGGTAAGAAACTGAGGGCTTCTGCCATCATCCAACACCAACTTGCGAGCCATGTCAATGCCATCTTGGAAGGGGATCCTCCAGTCCCAGTTAAGCTTTAATATGATTGTAGCCCTGAGTGTTATCTCTTTTTTTCCTTTTTTTAAATTATTGTACTTTAGATGAAGGTTTATAGAAAAACTAGTTTCTCATTAAACAATTAGTACACATATTGTTTTTGACATTGGTTTATCAACCCCATGACATGTCAACACTCTCCCTTCTCAGCCTTGGGTTCCCTATTACCAGCTTTCCTGTTCCCTCCTGCCTTCTAGTCCTTGCCCCTGAGCTGATGTGCCCCTTTAGTCTCGTTTTGTTTTACGGGTCTGTCTAATCTTTGGCTGAAGGGTGAACCTCAGGAGTGACTTCATTATTGAGCTAGAAGGGTGTCTGGAGGGCTTGCTCTCAGGGTTTCTCCAGTCTCTATCAGGCCAGTAAATCTGGTCTTTCCTGAGTGTTATCTTAATTGCAACATCATGACAGACTCTAAGCCAGAACCACCCAGCCAAGTTGCTCCTAAATTTCTGACCTACAGAAACTGTGGGAGATAAAACATGCGTATTGTTATTTTAAGCTGCTAGGTTTTAGGATAGTTTTCTGGACAGGAATAGATAACTAAAACCAGCATAGATAGCAAGTAAGTCACTTATGAGATGTAGGCAAAACACACAGTATGTGCGAAGTATAGATGACGAGTCAGCAAGTAGCTTGTGAGACAGGTGGAATTCATAAGTTATGCTAATTATAGATAATAAGTTAGTAACCTATGACATGCTAAATAAAGTTATATAGAATGAATGGAAGGTATGATGAAACAAATAAGAGTGTTATTTATAGATAAAAAGCAATGGAAAGACCAAGTCATGATCATACCACCTCTGGGCTAACAGCTTTGTCACTTCTAAATCAGCTACCCATTGGTGATACCCAGTATGGTCTCTTTTTGGTCCCATGTGTGCTTTGTGCAAGAAATGCAAATGAAACCCATGGCTGTTCAGAAGGGCCACTGTCAAGTTATAGCTGTGGCCAGGCATACTTGTACTTGCTCCTGTGTCTTTTCTATTGGAGAGCAATTGGCCCATGGGACCTTCCATGTATTGGGCCTGCTTGCCCTAATGTCAGTTCTGATCCTCATAACCACACCATCAGCAAGGAAAGCTGATGCAACAGAGAGAGAGACAGGACATAGGAGCACTGTGTAACCTAGGACTCAGAGAGCATGCTCCTTCTACCTGTTTGGACCCATCCCTAGTAAGTTAACCTACCCCATTTCTCTTCACTTCTTGCTTTGTGTTTTAAATTGATTTAATAAACTGTGTGGTCTGAGCACCTTAATTTAGTCTGTGAGACTTTCTGTTCTGAGTCCTTTGAAATAGCTTACCAGGTAGAGTACTTAGAGGCTACCATTACATTTCCCACATAACAGGGACCTTGGACAAGTCGTTTTGCTACTTTTCTCATTTAAGAAATGGAGCTAATACTACATACTTGGTAGACCTACCTCACAGAGTTGCTATTAGAATTAAATGAAGCTACATTTCTGAAAGCTCTTAGCACTGGGCCTGGTGCACAGTAGATGGCCAATCAATTTTAAACTTGTGTCTTCCTTTTCTTACAAATAAAACACCAGTATAACAGCTGCCCCTATGATATAATTTAAAAAATGTGGGAAGTCCCTCTATCCCCTACCCCTAACTCAGGTTACCTTCCTCACCTACTCCCCCTGACTTTGAAGGGCTGGAGTTTTTGTTACTTAGTAGAGAATTACAACTTATCCTAGGGGAAGAAACCAAAGCATTTAAATTCACCTGAAGATACAGATGACTACCGATAAATCCTTGCTGGTAAAGAAAGATTTTATAGAGCAAGGGAGGAGGGAGTAAAAAGATAGGTTCAGTAGAAGGGCACTCAGGGGTGAGAGAGAAGAGAAAGTCCTCTAAAAGGAGGACCTGGGGACAAGACAATAACAAAGACACATTTAGCCCTGTGGATCTACCTAGAGCAGGCCAAGCCAAGAAAGCCCCTCCCTTGAGAGCCCCTCCCTCAGATAGCCCTTACCTCAGAGAGTCCTTCCATCAGAGAGCCCCTCCCTCAGACAGCCCTTTCCTCAGAAAGCACGTCCCTCAGAGAGTCTCTTCTTCAGAGACACCCCGTCCTCAAAAAGCCAACCCTTTGCAGAAGACAGAGATTCTGAGGCCCTCAAGGGTTCAGGGCTCAATAGGCAAGAACCAAGCAAGTGTCCTATGGGAAGGACTTTCAATGAGTTGGAATATCTCCCTTCTAGAGAAAAGGCCACCACCTCCCCCTCTCCTTAGACCTTCTCCTTGGTCTCAGGACTGGGGAAGAGAATTGTGAGATTTGTGCTCAGACCAAAAGCAGCCCTCCTGAGTGGGTTTCAAGCTAGACCACTAGAATTCTAGAGCAGTCTGGCAGCTAGGAGAGAGGCAGCCTAATGCAGTATGAGACTGAGTATACTAACAGACAATGGCCAGACCATATATAAAGTAGAACTCTGACCCACAACCTGCAGCTACCAGTCCAGGAAGGCAAAACTCAACCTCTGTAGCAATCAATTCAAAATGGCCAGGACTTAATGAATAACTGACAGCTTTTCTAATTTTGTTCCCACTTCAAACTTAGGACCAACTGGAGAAAGCCAAATATGCTCCCCAAACCAATCACATAGGGTGCCCCACTTTTAGTTAGCCAGCCTCCAGCTTCCTCATGCTAAACCAAACCAAACTCGTTGCCGTGGAGTTGATTCTGACTCATAGCGACCCTGATGGACAGAGTAGAACTGCCCCAGCAGCCTCCAATCAGAGCATACCTGAAGCCTTCCCCTTTTTCACTATAAAACTTTCCCATTCTCCTGCCTTTGAGTCTCTGCCAATCACAAGTGATGGTGGCTGACCCCCTTGCTACAACCAGCTCTAAATAAATAGCCCTTGCTTGTTCTCATTCCAGTGCTCTTCATTTATTTCCATAAGTGGAAAGTACATAATGCTTAGTCAAAAGTTCTGTTTTGAATTTCAGCTTCACACCTTCTAGGGTGTGTCCTTGCGCAAGTCACTTAATGTCTCAATCAGACTCATAAGACTAAAATGAGAATCATCACACCACCTCCAGAACAGATTTACCTCGAAACTGACTAAGCTTAGGCCTTCCAGCACCCCTCACTTCACGGCCCCTGGTGCTAGTTCTAGGGGGAGGCAGAGGTCATGTTGCCAGTGGGACGCAGTCATATGTGAGTGTTTCTGGTAAATTGCCTGAAGAGATCTCAGAAGACAGAAGCTTGAATTTCCAATGTTACAGTTAATTTGTGTGTGTGTGTGTGTGATTTATTTTGTGTCATTCTGAATGAATATTTACTCATATCTAATTTTGTATTTGTAATTTTGTATTCTTTTTCTTATACGGGGTCCCCCAAATTGTACAAGCCTCAGGTCCCACAAAGCTGGATCCATCCCTAGGTAGCTCAGAGGGTTGTTATGTGGATTAAACAAAAGTGATTGGTTCACAGTAAGTTAGAAATAAATGCCTATTTAATACTTACTACATCTGATTCCGAGGCCCCTGCTCAGTGCCCCCTACCCAGGCAATGTGGGGTGGGAGCAAAAAGGCAGCCCAAGACCTCCTCCAGGTTCAGAAACAGACTAGAGACCTGGCAGTGAGCCTGCTGCCCGCCAGCCAGGGCCCCTCTGGTCTGAGACAGGGCCAGATGATATGGCAACTTTTATTCAGTGGATAAACATCCAATCCTGCTTGTTGGAGGCCCCCAGCCTTGTATTACTGTTGACACAAAGCAGATACTCTTTCTCTAAACCACTGTCTATATTTTAGCCAAGTGTCCTACATAAATCTTAGATCCAACCACCAGACTCTCAGGCTGCTACAGAAACAACCAACCAGAAAATGGCCTAATAAGGCCTTTGCTTCAGGAACTGGGGGTATCTTCATATGAAAGGCAGACTTGGGGCCACTGATAAGACAACCCTGTTGTGAGGCTCTCCAAAATTAGGGGCCAGAACAGGGTTGGAAACAGCTTCAGCTAAAGTGAAGTTTTTTAAAGAGCTGTGTCTGAACCAGGGGACCTATGAAATATAGGGTTCAGTTCAGCTCGGGTTCGGAGAACATCCTGAAGTCCCAGTACAATAGTTCTAGGAAATCTGTAGGCTTGGATACAGTTCAAACTAGTTGCTCAACAGGGGTTTTTTTAGAAGAAAAATAGAACCCAAACTTTGTAATAGCTTTGTGGTTCCATAAATTAATATCTGGGCTTAGTCCAGAGCTCGGTACAGTTGTGTGGTAAATTGTGGTTTGGGGTTCATGGTTTGGCTGTGGTCCCTGATTTGAAAGCCTCAGAGACTGGAGACCTGAAGCCTGAAAGGGGCAAAGGAGCAATCTTTTCCTTCAAGTAGGAGCTGAGAGCTGAATCCAGTTCATCTTGACCCAGCAAAGGACGTTCAAAAACTGCTTCCCAGCTAAAGCTTTTGGGTGTGGGCCTCTATTTCTTTTCTGCAGTAGTCCTGGATGTGACATAAATAGCCTAGTCCTGAGTAGCTGTTATTTTAAATAATAATTAAAAAGAGCAAGAGTAATCTTCAGGGAATAGAGGGAGAGGGTGTGCTTTTATTTAGATATTCTGGACTTGATTATAAATCCTAGAGTTTGGCTGCTCCATAGGGATCTTGCTTCTCTAGGCTCACCCTCTCTACATGATTAACTGACTACTGCCATCTAGTGAATCTGGAGGCCTTTGATGATCTAATTCCTAATGGGCCTGGTGCTGGGCAAGAGAAGCTATGCTTAATTAGGGCTGCAGATCTTAAGGTGGCCTTGAGGCAGGATTAAGGATCAATCACCTTGGAATATCCCCATATGCAGTCACTCTTCTTTAATATAGGTTAAGAGAGAAAAAGGAAAAGATTATAAATTCAGTGTCTATGGGTCTTCAATGTGCTGGAGTTTACTTGCCAGTTGAATCCAAACTGCCATTCGGAGTCTTACAAAGACAGTCAATGCCAAGGTTGTGGATGGCTAACTCACTGCTCTATGCCGAGTTTTCTATACAGGCTGCAGTGACCAGACTGAACCATGGGCGTGGCTGGCATGATGGGAGAAGTCCTCAGATAGGTAACAGGAAGCCAGGCGCCTGGAGATATCCTCAGGTAGGGCTGTGCCATCCCATCCAGACAGCCCCCAGGCTCAACTCCCAGGCAATAGGTATGAAATGTCCACCTGGGGAGGGGAAAAAAAAGAATGTGGTCTGGATCCAAGGACTTCACCTTTGGTGAACCTTCTGATAACCTGGAATGGTTGTTCAGGGACAGAGCAGAGCAAAGAACTGCCAATCTGGAGTTATCAGGGAGCTTTAGAAACCAACCAAATAAGCTATATTTAAAAAATAAAAATAAAAAGTTGCCATTGAGTCAACTATGACTCATCGGGACCCCAGGTGTGTCAGAGTAGCACTACACCATAGAGTTGTCAATGGCTGATTTTTAAGAAGTAGATCACCAGGACTTTCTTTCGAGGCGCCTCTGGGTGGACTTGAACCTCCAACCTCTTGGTTAGCAGCTGAGCAAGTTAACCACTAACTATATTAGGAATCTGCAAATGTGCATATGTTACTCTTTAGGATGCATGGGAAACTTAGTTTGACCCAAAATTTTTTGAATCGGTAACGATATAAACACACACACCAAATCTACACAAATCATTTGGATGAAATCTGTAAAGACTTCTTTTTTGAGTTATTGTAGCTTCATTTTCTCTTGAATTCCACCCCAAACCCTTCTCCCTTGCCCAGTGAGTCGATGAGGTTTCTGTGCAAAGTGGCAATAGACCCAAATCACTCTTCCTTCCCACCCCAGACCTCAGTTTCCTCATCTGGAAAATTAAGGGGTTGGCTTGATTGCCTCTCAGATCCCTTCCAGCCTTAAATTTGAATTCCTAAAGTCTAGATTTTCCTTTGTGAGATTTACCCAAGTTTCTGCTAAAGTGGGGCAGACTGAGCTTGGGATCTTGTACCATCACCTGGAATATTTCCTGAGAAGTGTTTCCTCCAGATCAGGAGGCTGTTTGGAAATTAACTTGAGCAGCCATCAGGAGGGATGTGTTAAAATGATTTTGTAGAGCAGGTCTAATGGGAAGGTGGTCTGCTTGGGCTCCAGCCTGCCTCTAACTCTTGCGTGACCTTTGCAAGTCATTCATTCACTCAGACACTCAAACTTGACTCTCCACGTCCAGGAAATGAAAATAATAACCCCTATCCTACCTCCCTCTCAGGTGTAGAGAGGGGGGAAAAGCAAAAGCATAAACAGATGCAAAAAATGCTTTGTTAAAAAGCTCAACATGAATTTAAAATACCATTTTTCTGTTTAGGCTAGGTTAAATCTATTCAATATTGTAAATCTCTTCCAGATGATACCCATCAAACAAACAGCCAAACAGTCCAGGTCTGAAAGACCACAGACTTTGTTTTTGAGGAAAAAAAAAAAAGCTAGCTCAAGCCTGAATTGAATCAGTCCCTTTAAGCAACCGGGGTAACTCTGGTCCTTCTTTGGACCTGGTCGTTCGGGTCCTTGTAGGCTTGTTGTCAGTTGGAGCAAGGAGGTGGAGACAGGAGGGAGCCTGGAACCCAACGGCAAGCTGCTTTCAGTGGATTGTAAGGAGGAGAACATGAACTTTCGTTTTTTACCTGGAAAATCTGATACTGCTTCCCCTCCTCCACTGTAAACCTCTCCATGAAAGAGCAGAGAACCAGAAAACTGCAAGACGTGATTCATAATTGTCAATAACATTTGTGTCATTTTGATGCTCTAACTCTATTACGTTAATTGCTTTCCTCTCTACACTTTATTTTAAGGTGAACATTAATTGATTCCCAACTGTAATCACAATTATGGGGAGTTATCCTGATTAATGGAAGATGTGATTAATAGGTAGGAAGGTGCAACTGTTTCTCCTTCCCAGGGAAGGGATGATATATGCTATTACAGCTCTGCTGTAGGCTACATTTCACCCAAGAATTCAGAACTAATGCACACCTATCAATCATCAAATCCTTTTGTTCTCCCCAGTTGACTAAACAAGTCCCATAGGGCCTGGCCTGTTTCTCCTTTCCCGTTGATGGCTCAGGCTTCCTTAGGGAACTCCTATGCTAGGGCCCCCATGTTGTAGAGGTAAGAGGGATGCTAGCATGCCAGCTCTGAGTCTGAACTCTGAATTGTGAATTCTGGAGCAGTTAAGATGGACAAGGTGGTAGGTGGATATACTCACGGTTAGTCCCAGAAAAGACATTGGAGTAAAAAGAGGAGAGAAACTTATTTGTGAGCCCAGGTACCTAGCATCGTACTGGCATATGGCAACTGTTCATCACATAGTATTGGAAAAGTGGAATGGCAAATGAATTAATCTTCCCTTCCTATGCCCTTTTGCTATCCCAGCTCCCTGACTACTAGTTGCCCCATAGTATTTGGGGACACCCCTCTGTCACCCCACACCCCTTGTCCCCATGAAGAGGAGTCCCTTCTCTGAGCCTCTCAGCTTATACCCTAGCTCATGTGTCCTGGGTTCTGCTCTATTAGAGCCTTACTAGGAGACAGGGTAGCTCATCAGATGTACTAATTGGTTTACTAGCTGTCTCAGTTAGCTAGCTCTGCTGTAACACAAATAACACAAAGAATAGAAATTTATTTTTTCACAGTTCTGGAGGCTAAAAGTCCAAACCAGAGTCTTAGGTATGTAGATGACTTCTTTGTAAGTAGTCCCAGGGTACTCTGATCCTCACATGGTGTCTGTCTTCAACAGTAAGTGCACTTGCGCCTGTGTCTAATCCGCTATTTTTATAACTCAGAAGTGATTAGCTTTAGGACACACCCCCCCCCACACACACACATTGGTACAGACTCATTTGCATATCAAAGAAGACCCTATTTCCAAACAGGATTACATCCACAAGTGTAGGGGTTAGGATTCCAACATATATTTTGTGGGGGACACAATTTAATCCACAACAATAGTTAATATTGTGAATTGTAACAGGAACCTTGAATATTCCCCTTTATAACGCCTTTACACTTTGGTCAAACTTCCCTCCCAGCCTCCTCTCCAGGAAGCTTCGCCTTCTTCCTCCTCTCCCTCCACACACACCAGGCACAGAAGCCTATAATTCGCCAACTGGTCCAGTGGCATCTTCTGCATGGGAGAAGCTTTAGATCATCAGCTGTTTGGAAAGGAGAGTGAGAGGACTTGATTTTTTTTTTTTTTTTTTTTTTTAGTATTGTTGTACTTTAAGTGAAAGTTTACAATTCAAGTTATTCTCTCATACAAACATTTATACATATATTGTTATGTGACCCTAATTGCTCTCCCTATACTGTGACACCACACTCCTCCTTTCCACCCCTGATTTCCTGTGTCATTGCAACCAGCTCTTGACCCTCTCTGCCTTCTCATCTCACCTCCAGGCAGGAACTGCCCATTTAGTCTCATGTATCTACTAAACTAAGAAGCACACTCTTCACGAGTATCATTTTATGTCTCACAGTGCAGTCTAGTTCGGCTGTAAAACCCACCCATATACACGCTTTAGGGAACAGGGACAAGATTTCCTACTGGACCCTCGGGGATGGCCGCCAGACCCCTGTCTTGCTCAGAGGGTGTCCCCCTGCTGCAGCCTGATGCCTGTGTCTACACCAATCACGCATTCCTGTCTAGGACAGTAGGTGAGAGCCTACACCACACTCTTGGTGGCTATCTATCTGGGCACCTGAGCTGATTACATACAGGAGGAGTGGGAGGACTCCTGAGCTCACATACCTAGTAACAGATCTAACCACCTGGTGACAGGACATTAGAGCTTTAAAGGTGCCGATAATCAAACTAGCTCATACAAGCAGCCTATTTGGGCATATCAAAACAAAACAAGAAGCTAGGACACAGTAAGCAAACATAAAATAAATAAATATAATAACTTATTGATGGCTCAGAGACAGCAGTCAATATCAAATCACATAAAGAGCCAATCCATGACGGCTTCAGTAAGCTCCCAAAATAAAGAATCTAGAAATTTTCCAGACGAGTAAAATTTCTTGGAATTACTGGAGGCAGAATACAAAAGATTAATATACAGAGCTCTTCAAGAAACTAGGAAGGAAATTTAGCAAAACACAGAACATGCAATAGAGGAAATCAAAAAGACTACAGAAGAGCATAATGACAAATTTAACAGGCTGCAACAATCCATAGAGAGACAGCAATCAGAAATCCAGAAGATTAACAATAAAATTTCAGAATTAGACAACTCAATAGAAAGTCATAGGAGCAGAATTGAGGTAATGGAGGTCAGAATTAGTGAGATCAAAGATAAAGCACTTGACACCAACTTATTTGAGGAAAAATCAGATAAAAGGATTAAAAAAACTGAAGAAACCCTAAGAATTATGTGGGACTCTATCAAGAGGGATAACCTACGAGTGACTGGAGTACCAGAACAGGGGAGGATAACAGAAAATACAGAGAGAATGGTTGAAGATTTGTTGGCAGAAAACTTCCCTGATATCATGAAAGATGACAAGATATCTATCCAAGTTGCTCATCGAACCCCATATAAGGTAGATCCCAACAGAAAGTCACCAAGACATATTATAATCAAACTTGCCAAAACCAAAGATAAAGAGAGAATTTTAAGAGTGGCTAGGGATAAACAAAAAGTCATCTATGAAGGAGAGTCAATAAGAATAAGCTTGGACTACTCAGCAGAAACCATGCAGGTAAGAAGGCAATGGGATGACATATATAAAGCCTTAAAGGAAAAAAACTGCCAGCCAAGAGTTATATATCTGGCAAAACTGTCTCTCAAATATGATGGCGAAATTAGGCATTACAGATAAACAAAAGTTTAGGAAATTTGCAAAAACCAAACCAAAATTACAAAAATACTAAAGGAGTCTTCTGGTTAGAAAATCAGTAACGTCAGATAACAACCCAAGACAAGAACACAGGACAGAGCAACCAGATATCAACCCAGATAGGGAAGTCACAAAAATAAATCAAAGCTAAAACACTGAAAATAGCTAAAACCCAGACAGGGAAGTCACAAAAATAAATCAAAGCTAAAACACTGAAAATAGGGAAACAACATTAAAACAAAAAAGAGGGACTTAAAAAATGTAGGCGTAGATTTTTCATATGGAGAGGAAGCAAGGTGGTATAAAGAAATAAAAGATGGTATAAACTTAGAAAAATAGGGGTAAATATTAAGGCAACCACCAGGGAAACTAACAAGTCTACAAGTCAAAATAAAAAACTAGAAAAATATAAAGACTCAGCAAACACAAAATCAACAACAATGAAAAAGATGAAAAGAAAATACATAAAGAAAAATGACTCAGCACAGAAAATTAAGTGAAACAAAGAACCTGTGAACAACACACAAAAAAAGACATAGAAAATACAGCACTAAACTCATACCTATCAATAATTATGCTGAATGTAAATGGACCAAATGCACCAATAAAGAGACAGAGAGTGGCAGATTGGATAAAAAAACACAATCTGCCTATGTGCTGCCTACCTAAGACTTAAAGACACAAACTAAAACTCAAAGGACGGAAAAAAATATATCATGCAAACAACACTCAAAAAACAGCAGGAGTGGCAATATTAATCTCTGACAAAATAGACTTGAAAGTAAAATCCACCACAAAGGATAAGGAAGGACACTATATAAAGATTAAAGGGTCAATACACCAGGAGGACACAACTATAATAAATATTTATGCACCCAAAGACAGGGCTCCAAAATACGTAAAACGAACTCTAACAGCACTGAAAAGAGAGACAGACAGCTCCACAATAGTAGTAGGAGACTTCAACACACCACTTTCGGTGAAGGACAGAACATCCAGAAAGAAGCTCAACAAAGACACGGAACTGCTAAATGCTACAATCAACCAACTTGATCTCATAGACATATACCAAACACTCCACCCAACAGCAGCC
>NW_004444030.1:8567026-8568214 GCF_000243295.1 Trichechus manatus latirostris | reverse complement strand
AGGAAATGGACAAATTTCTAGAAACTCACTACCTACCTAAACTAACACAAACAGAGGTAGAACAACTAAATAAACCCATAACAAAAGAAGAGATTGAAAAAGCTAACTTAAAAACTCCCAGCAAAAAAACACCCTGGTCCTGACGATTTCACTGGAGAATTCTACCAAACTTTCAGAGAAGAGTTAACACCACTACTACTAAATGTATTTCAGAACATAGAAAAAGATGGAATATTCCCAAACTCATTTTATGAAGCCAGCATAACCCTGATACCAAAACCAGGTAAAGACACCACAAACAAAGAAAATTACAGATCAATATCCCTCTTGAACACTGACACAAAAAACCTCAACAAAATTCTCGCCAAAAGAATTCGGCAACATAGCAAAAAAATAATTCACCATGATTAAGTGGGATTTATACCAGGTATGCAGGGATGGTTCAACATTAGAAAAACAATGAATGTAATCCATCACATAAATAAAACAAAAGACAAGAACCACATGATCTTACCAATCGATGCAGAAAAGGCATTTGACAAAGTCCAACACTCATTCATGATAAAAACTCTCAACAAAATAGGAATAGAAGGGAAATTCCTCAGTATAATTAAGGGCGTTTATACAAAGCCAACAGCCAACATCATCCGAAATGGAGAGACTTTGAAAGCCTTCCCCTTGAGAACGGGAACCAGACAAGGATACCCTTTAACACCACTCTTATTCAACATTGTGCTGGAGGTCTTAGCCAGAGCAATTAGGCTAGAAAAAGAAATAAAGGGCATCCAAATTGGTAGGGAAGAAGCCAAAGTATCTCTATTTGCAGATGCTATGACCTTGTACACAGAAAACCCTAAAGAATCCACAAGAAAACTAGTGGACTAATAGAAGATTTCAGCAAAGTTCCAGGATACAAGATAAACATACAAACATCAGTTGGATTCCTTTGCACCAACAAAGAGAACCTCCAAAAGGAAATCATCAAATCAATACCATTTGCAATAGCCCCCCAGAAGATAAAATACTTAGGAATAAATCTAACCAGAGATGTAAAAGATCTTTACAGCGAAAACTACAAGACACTACTGCAAGAAACCAAAATAGACCTGCATAAGTGGAAAAACATACCTTGCTCATGGATAGGTAGACTTAACATTGTGAAAATGTCAGTTCTACCCAAAGCGATCT
>NW_004444030.1:8528503-8565671 GCF_000243295.1 Trichechus manatus latirostris | reverse complement strand
TTCTTTGATGGTTACGAGGGTGGGGAGGGAGGGTAAGGTTTATTCACTAACTAGATAGTAGACAGGAATTATCTTAGGTGAAGGGAAGGACAGCACACACTACAGGGGAAGTCAGCACAACTGGGCTAAACAATAGCTAAGCAGTTTCCTGTATACCATCAAACACTTTGAGGGATAGAGTAGCATGGGTAGGGATCTGGGGACCATGCTTTCAGGGGATATCTAGGTCAATTGGCATAACAAAGCTTATTAAGAAAATGTTCTGCATCCTACTTTGGTGAGTGGCATTTGGAGTCTTAAAAGTTTGCAAGTGGCCATCTAAGATGCATCAATTGGTCCCAACCACCCGGAGTAAAGGAGAATGAAGAACACCAAAGACACAAGGAAAGTATTAGCTCAAGAGACAGAAAGGGCCACATAAACCAGAGACTTCATCTGACTGAGACCAGAAGCACTAGATGACCACCTATGACAACCCTGACAGGGAACACAACAGAGAGTCCCTGATGGAGCAGGAGAAAGGTGGAGTGCAGAACTCAAATTCTAGTAAGAAGACCAGACTTAATGGTCTGACTGAGACTGGAGGAACCCCAGAAAGCACGGCCCCCAGATTATCTATCAGTCCAGAACTAAAACAATTTCCGAGGCCAACTCTTTAGACAGGGATTGGACTGGACTGTGGAACATAATGGTATACTTGTGAGGAGTGTGCTTCTTAGCTCAAGTAGATACAAGAGACTAAACGGGCAGCTCCTGTCCACAGGTGAGATGGGAAGGTAGAGAGGATTAGAAGCAGGTTGAATGGACATGGGTAATCAGGAGTGGAAAGGAGGAGTGAGCTGTCACAGTATGGGGAGAGCAATTAGGGTCACATAACAATGTACATACAAATTTTTGTATGGGAGACTAATTCAAAATGTAAACTTCATTTAAACTACAACAATAAAAATAAGGTTCCAAAGTTCAAAAAAAAAAGGAATGTTTTCTTCTGTGTTTAAACCTTTTCTTGAGTTCTTATAATAGTGGTCTTACACAGTTTTTGTCCTTTTGTGACTGACTAAGTGCACTCAGCATAATGCCTTCCAGATTCCTCCATGTTATAAGATGTTTCAGGGATTCATCATTGTTCTTTATCATTGCATAGTATTCCATTGTGTGAATATACCATAATTTGTTTATCCATTCATCCGTTGATGAGCACCTAGGTTGTTTTCATCTTTTTGCTGTCTTGAACAGTGCTGCATGTATCTATTCGTACGATGGCTATTATTTCTCTAGGATATATTCCAAGGAGTGGAATTGCTGGATTGTATGGTACTTCTATTTCTAACTTTTGAAGGAAGCGTCAAATCGATTTCCAAAGTGGTTGTACCATTTTACATTCCCACCAGCAGTGTATGAGTGTTCCAGTCTCTTCACAACCTCTCCAACATTTATTATTTGGTGTTTTCTGGATTAATGCTAGCCTTGTTGGGGTGAGATGATATCTCATTGTAGTTTTGATCTGCATTTCTGTAATGGCTAATGATTCTGAGCATTTCTTCATGCGTCTATTAGCCTCCTGAATGTCTCCTTTGGCGAAGTGCCTGTTCGTATACTTTGCCCATTTTTTAAATTGAGTTATTTGTCCTTTTTTTGTTGAGGTTTTGCAGTATCTTGTAGATTTTAGAGATTAGATGCTGATCAGATTTGTCTTAGCCAAAAATTTTTTCCCCGTCTGTAGGTTGTCTTTTTACTCTTTTGGTGAAGTCTTTTGATGAGCATAAGTGTTTGATTTTTAGGAGCTGCCAGTTATCTGGTTTCTCTTCTGGTGTTTGTGTGTCACTTATGGTTCAGTACTCTGTTTATGCAATGTATTAGGGTTCTTAGCATTGGAGAGGACTTGCTTTGAAGCTGAGATGTATCACAAGCACAGAAGTTTCCCTTAGTTTGTTTATTTAAGGTGGCTGGGGGCATTTCTGAGACCCTGGATGGTGAAAATCTTTAAGCACTTGGCTACTAACCAAAAGGTAGGAGGTTGGAGTCCTTCCAGAGGCACTTTGGAAGAGCAGCCTGGTGATCTACTTCTGAAAAATCAACCATTGAAAACCCTATGGAGCACAGTTCTACTCTGATACGTATTGGGTCACACATGAGTCAAGGTCAACTCAATGACAATTTGTTTGGTTTTGGTACTCAGGGCCTCTCATGGAGAATTTTTGTGGGGAGCTAATTTTTGCAATCCTTGGTGCCATCAGCCACTGAAAACACCTCTTGGTCACAAATTCACACTTCTCTGCCTTTACTTAAGGAGCCCTGATGGCGCAGTAATTAAGCACTCAGCTGTTAACCAAAAGGTCGGAGGTTCGAACCCACCAGCTGCTCCACAGGCAAAAGATGTGGCAACGCGGCAGTCTGCTCCCATACAGATTTACAGTCTTGGGAACCTTATGGGACAGTTCTACTCTGTCCTATAGGGTCACTATGAGTCAGAATCGACTGAACGGCAGTGGTTTTTTGGTTTTGTTCTGTGCTGTTTTTGTATACCTTTGCTTATGTTTGCTTTCTAAGGGTTGAGGAGGTCCCTCACTCTGCTTTCTGTCTGGTGAGATTCTGCTCATCCCCCAGGGTTCAGCTTAAATATGAGGTAAGGCGTTTCTTATCTGGGGCCCTTCTAGCCAGGCAAAGCACACCTCTTGCCACCAGGGCCTCCAAGGCACGCTGGCCACACCTCTACGCCAGCACCATACAGCGCAGCAGCATCACCACCTTATAGCCAGATGACTACTACCCCTCTTCTGGGCCAGACAAGTGTCTGGACCCCTGCAGACCTTAATGTACCTGCCTGAAGACACCTAGCTGATGGAGTGGATGGCGACGGAAGTTCAGCCCTCACCCTGCTTGCCAAGCTGTGCTCCCTGGCCTTGCTTGTATCCACTAGCAGGAAGGGACCCTTGCCCATTAGCTAATCAAGCTCTGCTCTGGTCACGTCAGCCCTGGGGATGTATCTGTTCCCAGAGAGCCCAGAGACACTGATGTGCTCGCAGCAAACACACTCTGATTCTGTCCTGACACAACTCTTGGACATGACCTCTGCTCTTTCACTGTTTTTCATAAGTTATAAGTCACACTCAGCATTTTATGACTTTTTTTCTAGACTTTACTGGAAATCTCACAGGGAAGAAGATAGAGAGCTTTGCCTCTCATGCGTCATAGCACACACCTCACTGATCCACCGGGCACGTTTGTGACCTGTCCCGTCCACTCCCACTAGGAGCACAAGCAGGTCCTCTCCTCTTGGCCCAGCCCCTGCAGCAGCAGTCCCTGATTCCCGTCCCCTGCCTTCTTCCTCCTGGATTTCCCCTGCCCCCTACACCCATCTTATGATCCTAGCCCACTCCACCTCCTACCTCAAACTTGCAAACTCTCTTTCATCAGAGCTCAGCAAACAATCTTCAGCTGCCAGGATACACCATTCCTCACTCTACTATTTCCTCCCATGCCCCACCCCCAGACCAATAATGATAACTTTAAAAATACCCTTCCATTATAATTTATTAACGAGTTAATCTACCAATTAAAATATGAGTTCCATAAGGGCACAGATTGTGCATCATTTTGCTTTGTCTACCTGGTCTGACCAAGATTCAAACTCCAGCTCCTTCAAGTACTGTGTGACCTTGGGCAAGCTGCCTACCTTTTCTGAGCCTCAAGTTCCTTATCTATAAAACAGAAGCAATAAGCATGCCTGCTTCAAAGGGCTATTGTGAGGAATGAATGAGACAAAGCACTTAAAGGGCTTGGTGGATATGAAGCATTTGGTAGGCAAGAGGTATTATTATTATTAGTGGAATGATTACTGATCAGCACTGTGCTTCCCCCAACATAGCTTGCAGGTGCTACCCTGCTTGGGGTGACCCAGGTCCATCTCTTCTACCAAAACCACTGTCAATAGTACCCAAATGCCTTCACTCAGAAAGCCATACAAGATATGGACTTCTAAATGAGGCGCAGACACTATTCTGTCCGAGTCAGGAGCCCACGTCTTGCCCACATGCATCGGTTGAGACCCAAGATTGTACATTTTAAGCCTCAGTGGTTGCTGGGTCTTCCTTCAGCCTCAGGGCCTTGTTGCTCTTAATTGGTTTGGTTTCAAAATAGCTCAGCCCTTCCAGGCAGAGGAAGCTGTAGGCTAGGTCCTGATGGACAGTTAATAGATGTGTGTGGGCATGTGTATATGTAAATATTTAACCACCTCAGAAGAACTGAGATTTCAGAGCTGTGGACACGTGCTCGAAAGATTATGTTACAAGTCCGGAGCCTTCAGCAAGAGCCCTGCTCTGAAGCTGCCGTAGAGACAGCAGACACTTTTTCAAATCAGTTCAGTTCACCTAGTTTTTATTTGGCACCTACTGAGCACCCAGAGTCCCTGGGTGGTGCAGATGGTTAATACGTTCAGCTGTTAACCGAAAGGTTGGAGGTTCGAGTCCACCCACAGGTGCCTCAGAAGAAAGACCTGGAGACCTACTTTTGAAAAATCAGCTGTTGAAAACCCTATGGAGCACAATTCTACTCTGACACTCATGGGGTCGTCATGAGTGGGTCGGAATTGACTCCACGGCCACTCGCTTACTAAGCATCCAGCAGTATGATAGACAGCCCAATGGATACAAAAGGTATGCCCTGTATTGCTATAATAATGCTGCATAAAAACCACAAAGTCAGCTAAGGGTCAGGTGGTCTAGGCTGCATTTGGAATCAATCGGGGGCCAGGTGACCTAGACTGCATATGAAGTCTGTTGGGGATCAGATGGTTTAGACTTAGCTTGGCAGGCAGCTCTGGTTGAGGCTACATGTCTGTGGGTTGGCTGGGAACTATATGTGTTTTTCATCCTCCATGGACACTTTGGCTTACCCAGGCATGTTATTCTCATGGCTATGTCAGAGGAGAAAAGTCCAAGCCCAACCATGCAAGCCTCTGCTTCATCGTATCTGCTAATATTCCATTAGCCAATGCGGTCACATGGGCAAGCCCAATGAGATGGTTTCTGAATCCTTACCAAATAAAATGATGATTCCATTCTCCATGGGTCCATCTGAAATATCCAGGACAAATTAACTTATTTCTTTTATTAGATTGATCAACTAGGGGAAGTCTGTAGATTTCAGTAAGAAATTTGAAAATAATTCCTACAATACCCTCATAGCCAAACTAGAAATATGGGCAATATAATAACATGGTTAGGTCAAATCTTAGTTATTTAGGGTGCTATTTAGAAAATGTTGATTAAGGTCAACCTAAAGGCCTGGTTCTGGCAATGCGCCTCAGGACTCTGTCCTTGGCCTTCCCCTGCCCAACAGTTTTATCAATTATTTGCATGAAAAAAACAAGAAGGCATGCTGATCAAGTTTGTGGATGACACAATGCTGGGAGGATCATCTAAAACAAGTATGGAACACATTCAAAGTGATAGACTAGAAGATAAGTCCGATTAAATTTAACAACCACAAAACCCGAAGTTTGGACTCTGAAGCAGTCCAGGTTATAAAAGTCATCTGCCTTGACAACAGTCAATGCAGAAAACATCTGGCAGTTTCAGAGAGGTCACAAGCTCAAGATGAATCAGAAGGGTGATACAGCTGCCTGAAGAACTGATAAAATTTCAGAAACTAAGTTCATAGGAATTATGCTTCCAGATCAGAGGAAGTCATAGTCCCACTAAATACAAAGTTGATTCAGGCTCTTCTGTCACCCCAGGCATGACCAGGGACAATTTGATTTTCTGACCAGCTAGGAAGACATCCTTTTCTTCTCTCATTTCTGCCTGATTTTCCTTCTTGAAGCTCCACCTTTAGCATAGAAGACATAATTTTTGATTTATCAAATAAATATTTCATGTATTCAACGAGTATTTATCTAGGTAGGTAGTTGCCTTCGAGTCAACTCCAACTCATGGCAACCTTGTGTACAACAGAACAAAACGTTGCCCGTCCGTGTCATCCTCACAATCACCAGCATGTTCAAGTTCATCGTTGTGGCTATTGTGTCAATCCCTCTCACCAAGGGTCTCCCTCGCCCTCACTGGACCTATACTTTACCAAGCATGTGTCCTCCTCTGGAGACTGATCCCACCTGACAGGTCCAAAACAAGCAAGTTGGACAATGCTCTGTTGGGATCCATAATGTTTTCCCTGGCTAATTTTTGGAAGTAGATAGCCAGACCTTTTTTCCTAGTCTGTTTTAGTCTGGAAGCTCCACTGAAACCTGTGCACCATGGGTGACTCTGTTGGTACTTGAAATGCAGGTGGCGTAGCTTCCAGTATCACAGCAACACCTAATCCACCGCAGTAGGGCAAACTGACAGACGGTGCTGGAATGTTTATTTAGCACCTACCATATGCCAGGCACTATATTCAACACCTGTTTCAATGCTCAAGACGGGGTGGAAACCAAGACGGATCTCAGGATCCACAGTAATGGGAAAAACACAGAAACAAACACACACATTGCTACATGATCCAAACCACCGCCATCGAGTCAATTCTGACTCATAGAACTGCCCCATAGAGTTTCCCAGGAGCCGCTGGTAGATTCAAACTGCCAACCTTTTCATTAGTAGCTGTAGCTCTTAACCACCATCACCAGGGCTCCACTATGTAATCAGTGCTAGAATAATGAGGTTTACAAAGTGCTGCATTAACACAGATTTTTCCCCAGGCACAAAGTACATTCTTGGACCAGGGAAGGCAGCTTGGTATTTTAGAGGGAAGCAACACTGAGGTCATTTCATCCCCAGGGCCTAGCACAGAGCCTGGCGCATACCAAAAAACAAACCTGTTGCCACTGAGTCGATTCCAACTCATAGCCACCCTATAGGAAAGAGTAGAACTGTCCCACAGGGTTTCCAAGGAGCAGCTGGTGGATTTGAACTACTGACCTGGTTAGCAGCCGGGCTGTTAGGCACTGCACCACCAGGGCTCCAGAGCCTGGCACGTAGGGGATATTTAATAAGTAATTGATAAAGGGAGGGATGGAAAGGAAGACTGACTACCTGACAGATCTGAGATCAAGTCCCAGCTCTGTCACTTCCCAGCAGTGAAACCACAGGCAAGTTGAACTAACTCCCTAAACCCTAGTTTCCTCGTAAATAAAATGGGCATAATGATTCCCGTTTACTGGATTGTTTTGTGGAGTAAATGAAATCGAAAGAACTAGTAGACATAAAGGAGTTCCTGGGTGGTGCAAACGGTTAGCATGCTCAGCTGCTAACTGAAAGGTTGGAGGTTCGAGTCCACCCAGAGGTGACTCAGAAGAAAGGTCTGGCGATCTACTTCGGAAAAATCAGCCATTGAAAGCCCTACAGACCATAATTCTATTCTGACACATGTGGGATCACCGTGAGTCGGAATTGACACTACAACAACTGTATTTAGGGTTTTTTTGTTTTGTTTCATTTTCTAATCTTAGTAGACATAAAATGTCCCTCGAGATGCCTGGGACCTAGAGAAAATAAATGTTTGTGTGTGTTGTCCTCTGAAACATGTACCAGCGAGATCATGTTTGGATTATACTGGGCATCACATTTTAAGATGGACATTTACAAATTATAGTCCGTTCAGATAAGAGATTAAAATGAAGAGAGTTTAAGAAGCAGGAAAGGTTGAGGGGCTGAGGAGGTGAAGACAATTTATAGGGCTTACCTCATCAAGAGGGAGCAGCCTTATCCCACAGAGTCCCAAAAGTCAGCACCAAAGGGTAATGGAATTGGAGACGGCCAATTCCACCTCTGAGTGGAAGAACTTTCTAACAATTATAATGGCCAACAATAAAATAAGCTGCCTTGTCACACAGGGAGTGATGTATCGCTGGAACTTTTAAAGCAGAGTCTAGAAGAACTTGTGTCAGAGATATTCATATATTAGCTTATTTATTCAGCAAAATATTTATTGAGTACCTGCTACATGTTCTTACTTTGTTCTAGGGAACTTTGGATTTAAAAAAAAAAAAAAAAAGGCATAGATCCTGGATCTAAAGGGCTCACAGAAGCAAATGATTATGTTTGTTATGGTACAAGCTGCAGTGGGAACAGGGGGTTTTGTACGAGGGATTTTCCATTTGGATGGGAGGCAGGATAAGATGACACCTAAGTGGTGCAGTGTTTAAGAGCTCAGGATGCTAACCAAAAAGTCGGCAGTTCGAATCTACCAGCCAGCTCCTTGGAAACCCTCGGGGGCAGTTCTATTCTGTCCTGTAGGATTGCTATGAGTCAGAATCAACTCAACGGCAACGGGCTTGGTTTTTTAAGGTCTCTTGGCTCCTATTATTCTATGTTTGATTCTGTGGAGCTCTGGTGGCTCAGTGGTTAAGAGCTTGGCTGCTAACCAAAAGGTCAGCAGTTTGAATCCACCAGCCAGCTCCTTAGAAACCCTAAGGGGCAGTTCTACTCAGTCCTATAGGATCACCAGGAGTCGGAATTGACTCGGTGGCAATGGGTATGTAAGTCATAACCTCCATCTGCTTTGCTCACCTAATCCAAAGATTTCCCTTAGAATTAAACCCTGGAGACCCAGAGATCTAATGATGGAGTGCGAAGACTCCACAGAAGTGATAATGATGCCTTACATCCATACAGCACTCTTCCTCCACCAATCTGCTGAAAAGGAGCTCTGGTGGTGCAACAGCTAAGCACTCAGCTGTTAACCAAAAGCTTGGCAGTTGGAAGCCACCCAGTGGCTCCACGGGAGAAAGAGACCTGGCAATCTGCTCTCATAAAGGTTACAGACTAGGAAACCCTATGGGGTAGATCTACTCTGTCACGTGGAGTCACTGTGAGTTGAAAATCGGCTCCGTGATACCTAACAACAGCGACAACGATCTGCTGAAAGACCTTTCATACTGATGAGAACATTTTACCCTCACATCAAACCTGTACGTCAAAACTCGTTGCCGTAGAGTCGATTCTGACTCATGCAGACCCCATGTGTGGCTGAGTAGAACTGCTCCATAGGGTTTTCTTGGCTGCAATCTTTATGGAAGCAGTTTGCCAGGCCTTTCTTCTGCAGTACCACTGGGTGAATGTAAACCACCAACCTTTAGGTTAGCAGCCCATTGCCAACTGCTTGCACCAGCCAGGCTCCTTAACCTATACATAAAACCACCTTGAAACAAATAAGGAAGTGGAAAAAGACAGAAAGACACAGCAAGGAAACGTAGGAGACTTGCTTAAAGTAACCCAGACTGTTCACAGCAGAGCTGGATAGAACTTGGGTCTCCTGAGTCTCATTTACACTTCTTGCCAATAGACCAGAATGCATTTAGCTTTCTCCTTTGGTGGGTTTTGTCCTGGAAAGTTACTCTTTTCCTCTGCCTCCTCCCTCCCCCCTACTCTGTTATTGCAAGCACAGAGTCTGGCAGATGAATGACCTGGCTGATCTCCCAAGTTTCCCTCTGAAATGTGGAACCCGACATCCTTTGCATTTGGAATTCCAGACACAGTCACTGCTGTGTCAGAAAAATATTAACTGTTTTGAGCAGTGGGCCTTGCCACCAGCCAGGGAGAATGATAAGCACAGGCAGAGAAGGAAGGCGCCTCTCTGCCTTTGTTCAGCTCTGAGGGAAGATGCATGACCTAGTTCTGGTGATGATGCTGCTTTTTAAAAATAAAATATAAGGATTCAGAAGCCCGTGCTAAGAGCATTAGCTCTGTGGGGAAACGGCCTTCTCCGAGAGACCAGTAAATGCGTGCTTTGGCATATTTATTTGGCTTTCATTTGAGGTTGAAGTGGCAACCAGTGGGCAGGTCCTGAGGCCAGAGCTTCGGCAAATGTTGGGCCCTTTGGGATGTTGACAGTTCCGTTGTCATCTTTTATTCCTCCGACTGAATCGGTCTGACAGCCTGACAAGGCTGCTGAGAGACAGCGCGAGGCACCTGTTTCGACAGTTGTCCCATCAGACCCAGGGGCATGCTGTCTCCTCATGAACAGCAGTCAGGGCGGGAGAAGACAGGGAGGGATGTGGGCTCCTGAGCAGAGAGCCACAATGTGGCCTGAGTATGTCCAGTGCACCTGTAGGTACCTACTAAGCTGTCCCAAGCGGCTCCCCAGGTCCATCAGGTGATCTATGTGATTTGCTTCCAGAAACATCAAGGAGAAAATAGGAAAATCTCTGGACTTTCATCCATGAAAGAGTGGACTTTGAAGAGACTTTCCTAAACGGATATTTTAGACCAATTAAATAAACCTCTAGAACTGGGGCCTGGCCTTGGTTTCCTGGAAAAACACCTCTGATGATTCAAATGTGCAGCCATGATCAAGAATTCTGAACTAGAGGCATACTGCAGAAGTTGTGAGTAAACCAGTGTGCCTACTGCCACTTCCTGGCCATGAGTCTGTGGTAGATTTTCTGTGCCTCGGTTTCCTCGTTTGAAAATAGAGATGAGAATAATAAAGCATCTACCTCACAAAGCTGCTGTGAGGGTTAGTGCAATGGCATGGGTAAAGCAGGCTGCCATGTCTGGCTCATGGTAAATGTTCAGTAGAGGTGACTGCTCCAGCCCTCAGACTGCTCTCAGCCCTGCAATGCTCTCTTCCTCCATAAGGCCCTCTCAACCTCACTCCCTTCCAGAAGCTTTTCTCTACAACTCCTTCACACACCTCTTCTACTCCAGCTACTACTGCATGGGGGTGTGTACTGAAATTCAGCTGTGAAATATACAATGGTAGAATTCTAGCCTGCCATGTGAGAGACACAGGTTCGATTCCCAGCCAATGCATTTCATACACAGCCACCACCTGTATGTCAGTGGAGCCATGCTGCTGTGATGCTGAACAGGTTTCAGTGGAGCTTCCAGACTAAGACAGACTGGGAAGAAAGGTCTGGTGATCTCCTTCCAAAAATCAGCCCATGAAAACCCTATGGATCACAATGATGAATTCCACAATGATGAGCATGGCACAGGACCAGGCAGCATTTCACTCCATCGTGCTTGGGGTCACCATGAGTTGGAGTCGGCTCAATTGCAGCTAACAACAATAACAATATATAATTATATTATATTTCATATATATTTATTAATATCTATGATATTATTATCTGCATGTTAAAATGTGCCCCCAAAACTTACTCCTGAAGGATAAGCTGTAGTGATGAAAACATTCCCTTATGTTATCCAGATCTCATAGACCAAATAACTGGCTTCTGAAGGCTCTGAAAACATAGGTCTGGGGGAGATACTGTTAACCACACTGCTTCCAAGTTTCTGCTCCAAACCCTAGTAGCTCCCAGACAGCCAAGGGAGTAAGGGGTACATAGCCACCTGGGATGCTCACACCTAGTCAGGGCCTCTCAACCTCATGGAAAGCCTTTCTACAGAAAGCACATGGTTCCAGAGAGTGGAGCTGAGTGCTCATTCAGATAATAGCTGCACAGCTGTGCAGCAGCAGATATTTCCCCGATTATGGTGGCATAGGGCAAGTTATTGGAAAGGACTTTCTCCCACCATTGAGTAGTAAATGTTTTGCTAATTTGCCTGATGATACATTTATAATGGTTGCTTGCTGATCTTCTTCCACATCTACCTTTAATGGTCTATTTGGAGAGGCCAGTCTTCTCCAATGAACCGACTTGATTTCATTATGGTTTATTATTGTATTTTGTTCAGGGAGGGCCTTCAAATGAGAAAGCAGCCTGCAAAACTTCTCTCATCCCAGACATAACTACTGCCTCAGCACTTAGAAGAAACAAAAACAGTCATCTTTGCTAATTAAAACAGTAAAATACGTGCAGTTCGGAACTATTCTGTATAGAATTTTAGGAGAAAAAAATCTCTGCACACAAACATACACAATCACAAATACACTCTCACACGGAAAAAGGAGCATGGTCCCTAAAACTGCAAATCATAAATATGCAGGACTCGCTCTCCTCTTTCTTGTTCACCCATCTGTCTTCCACAGCCCTAATTTTGTGTGTTTGAAGTTCATGTACTGGTATCAATTATTTTTCAGATTTTTTTTGTGGGGGGGGAGCAGAATTGGTCTATAATTAAACCCATTTCCTTTGGGGAAATTTGCTTCGCTTATTTGCATTTCTTGTGCTTCTTTCATGGAATGAGATGTGAAAGGAAGGGTTTGTTTGCACTTGGTTCTGCAATCTCTCCACTCCCCCTTTTATCATTCTTTTGTTTTCCCCTCAGGTTCTCCTGGCCTCCAGTCATAGCTATAAAGTACAAACAAATCAAGGATTCTCTCAGGACAATTTTGTGCAGCTTGAGATGAGTTGGGAAGAGGGGTGCCATCCATAAGAAAAGCCAACTGTTGAATACGTGAACCGATGATCATCATGTAACGACAAACTAACCGATAACTTCTGCTGGGTCTACCTCCTTAACGGAATCAGATACGCCATCTGCAAAGGTGGGGGAAGCAGATGGTGGTTCATGGGTAATTTTCTGGCCAGTTTGATAGTCATGTATTTAAAACATAGGAATCAGAGGTAGTGTATTATATAGAAATACAGCATCATGTTAGTCAAACAATATCGGGTTCAAACCTTACCTTTACAGTAAGGGCATTCCAAGATGGGGTAAGCCTAGTACAGCCCAACTCCTTCTCTGATTACAAATAAAAACTCTGGAAAATATATTAAATAGAAGCTATCTGAGGACTCTGAAAGTAGACAAAAGCAAGCAGAATGTAGAGGGGAGTTAACATTTGGAGAGGCAAGCCATATAGAGGTAAGCTCCTCTGTGTGTGTGTGTGTGTGTGTGTGTGTGTGTGTGTGTGTTTCTCTTTTCTCCCATGGCATTGACTTGAGCATGACCCCTGGCATGGAGCTGGGCAGCAGTGGTGGCACTAGCAGCTAAAACTCTGATAAAAACACAACTGGGAAAGGGGGCCCTGTAGGCTTGAGAGTCTGAGGGAAATATTGGAGAGGAAAGAGATGTAGAAGAAAATCCTCTAATTCTTTGTATGTACCCAATACAAGTCCTGGGATCACCTTTGAGCCACATGTTTGTAGGAGAGACCCAAAGCAGCACGGGAAAAACTTTGAGAACTGAACTGAGATTTTAACTACTGCCCACAGAAAGCAAGACAAAACTTACAATCTGAACCTAACTGGTTTATACTAAAACAAAAGACAAAAACAAAATCAGCATTCTCTAGAGAATTTTAACAGAATACAATGTCTATACGACGTAGTATTTATAACATCCAAGATGGAATCCAAAATTGCTAGGCATACAAAGAATCAGGAAAATATGACCAAATCTCATGGTAAAAGACAGTCATGACATGTCAACCCAGAGATGATCCAGATGTTGGAATTACCAAACACTTTAAAATAGCTATTACAACTTTCTGCCATGAGTTAAAGGTAAACTTACTTGAAAAGGATGGAAAGAAAAACGTTCTCAGCAGAGAAATAGAAACCATAAAAAAGAACCAAATAGAAATTTTAGAACTGAATAATAAAATATCTGAAATTATAAAGTTCACTATAGCCTCAATAGAACTTGAAGATAGATCAATAGATTTTTTTTTTTAACAATATGAAGAACAGAGAGAAAATTTTTTAAATGAACAGAGCCTCAGAGACTTGTGGGATATTATTAAAGTATCATTAGAGTCCCATAAGGAGAGGAGAGTGCTTGAAGAAATAATGACTGAAAACGTCCCAAATTTAGTGAAAGACGTAATTTACAGATTTAAGGAGCTTAGCAAGTCCTAAACAGGATCAACTCAAAGAAAACCATGCCTGTGTTATTGTGGTTAGGTGCCATTGAATCGGCTGCGACTCATAGCAACCCTATGTACAATAGAACCTAACACGGCCCTGTCCCTCACTATCTTCGTAATCGTTGCTATGTTTGAGCCCATTGTTGTAGTCACTCTGTCAATCCATCTCTTTGAAGGTCTTCCTCTTTTTGCTGACCCTCTACCAAGCATGATGTCCTTCTCCAGGGACTGTCCCTCCTGATAACATGTCCAAAGTACATGAGATGAAGTCTTGCCATCCTTGCTTCTAAGGATCATTCTGGCTGTACTTCTTCCCAGACAGATTTATTTGTTCTTCTGACAGTCCATGGTATATTCAATATTCTTCACCGACATCATAATTCAAAGGCATCAATTCTTCTTCAGTCTTCCTTATTCATTGTCCAGCTTTTGCATGCATATGAGGCAATTGAAAATACCATGACTTGGGTCAGGGTCATCTGAGTCCTCAAAGGGACATCTTTGCTTTTGAATACTTTAAACAGGTCTTCTGCAGCAGATTTGCCCAATGTAATACATCATTTGATTTCTTGACTGCTGCTTCCATGAGAATTGATTGTGGATCCAAGTAAAATGAAATCCTTGACAACTTCAATATTTTCTCTGTTTATCATGATGTTGCTTATTGGTCCAGTCTTGAGGATTTTTGTTTTCTTTATGTTGAGGTGTAATCCATACTGAAGGCCATGGTCTTTGATCTTCATCAGTAAGTGCTTTAAGTCCTCTTCACTTTCAGCAAGCACAAACCATGCCCAGGCACATGATAATCAAATTGCTGAAAAACAAAGTTGAAGAAAAAATATTGAAAGCAGCTGAAGAAAACACATTGTACATAGGGAAGCAATCATTTGAATTACATGGATTTCTCATCAGAAATGATAGGGGCCAGAATATGGCAGAACAATGTTTTTTAAATGCTGAAAGAAAAGAACTGTCAAACCAGAACTCTATATCCAGCAAAAATATTCTTGTGAAATAAAGACATTCTCAGATGAAGACGTACTAAGAGAATTCATAGCCAGCAGACCTGTTTTAAAAGAATCATTAAATAAGTTCTGAAGGGAAATGATACCAGAGGAAAACTTGGAACTTCAGCAAAGAAAGGAAGAGGGAAAGAAATGATAAAGCATCTGTATAAACATAAAAGATTATTTTTCTCCTCTCAAAACCTTTAATATAGGTATGTCTATTGAGAACATAAATTATAACATTGTTTGATGATGTTTTCAATGTATATAGAGGTGATATGTATGAAAACTATAGCATAAAGGGAAAAGACAAAGAGTCCTATATGGTTCTAAGGTTTCTCCATTTTGCCTGAAGTGGTGAATATTAACGCTAAGTAGATTGTGAAAGGTTAGGTATGCATATTGTAATCCTTAAAGCAACCACTAAAAACTAATACAAAGAGAAATAGTCAAAAAGCCAGTAGATAAGTTAAAATGGAATAATAAAAATTATTTACATAATCCAAAAGAAGGAAAGAAAGAGGAACAAAGGAACAAAAAATAGAAGGGACAGAAAAACAGGTATACCCATTCCTCACTTATCGACAGGATTAAGCTCCAAAGACCAGGTCGTTATGTGAAAATTAGCATTATGCGAAATACTCGCAATTTCCTGTCCCAGCTTCCCCTCCTCCCTGGTCCCAGCCCTCCCAGTTGGGCAGCCACAACCCCTCTGTACCTGCAGCGGTGGTCACAGGCTCTCCCTGTCTCTACTTAACTGGAATCCGAATCCTCAGCTGTCCAGCATCCCAGCTCGGGCTCTGCAGTGCACTCAGTGTGGGAAGCGGGTCGGCGAGGGCTGGATGGTACATGGTGGCCTCGGTGTGGGGAGGGTTCTGCAGAGGCAAGTGTGGCCTGCCACCAGCACCCAGCTCCCAGCGCCCACTGGCTAGTGCCTGCATGTAAGGTGAGCACGGAGCGGAGGATGGAGTGTGCCAGAAGAGAGCCTGGAGGAGGAAGTGGAGGCAGAAGCTGGGAGGAGCCGAAGTGTCCAGCACACCTTGGGTTCCAGACTGGGGTTAAATAACTCAGGGGTGGCACCACTCCTCTCTTGGTGCACCCTGGTCAAGCTGTGCATAGCGAGGGTGTGTGGGTCAGCAGGTTCATTAATGAGCAAAATAGTTGGATAGTAGATGTTTTACCTATCATAAATGTGAAATGTCAGATAATGAGAAAGTCGATAATTGAGGAGTAGGTGTAATAAAATGGTAGACCTAAATCCAACCACAACAATAATTACATTAACTATAAATGGTCTAAACAAAGCATTGAAAGATGGAAGTTGTCAGATTGGATCTTAAAAACTTACCTCTACCACTTAGTAACTATAAAAAAAAACCAAAAAACCGTTGCTATTGAGTCAATTCCAACTCATACAGACCCTATAGGACACAGTAGAACTGCCCCATAGAGTTTCCAAGGAGTTCCTGGTGGATTTAAACTGCTGACCTTTTGATTAGCAGCCGTAGCACTTAACCACTACACCACCAGGGCATTGGACGTTTACTTAATTTTTCTGATTCATAGTATGGTGTTTTGGTTTTACTTTTTTTTTTTTAAATCAGTCACAAGGGAATAATAATATCTACCACGGAGGACTGTTTTAAGCAGATAAAATAAGTTGCTGTTGTCAGTTAAATGTCTAGCGTACAGTAGGTGTTCAATAAGTGATATCTACTGGCTACTAATGACCTAAATTAATAGCTACTAAATCCATTAACAGCAGTTTAGGGCCACTATTCATTTAGCCCTATATTCTTTTGTCTTTGAAAAAAAAGCACAAAGGAGAATGTGTAATTGCAAAAGATTAAGGATGTACATCCCCCAAAGCATGTTTTCTCTTATCCCACTCTGAATCTGACGTATAAATTACTACATATTTTCTATTTTATGGCATTGATACATATTTATAATCTCTCGAGCATTATGAATTGGTAAATTTTGTAGATTAAGGCACTATTTACACATCTTCCATCAACTCTATACATTTGTTTGAACTAACTCCTTCTACTCTCATTGAAATGATTCCTGTGTACTAGAAAATAATAATATACTTTAATTCCCATAAGCATATTTGAATTTCCCAATATTTAATTTCATGGCAAGGACCCAGGCCCCTCAATAGCTGCGCTTACTAATTTATATAATTAAGGCATTCGCTAATGAGCATACATCCTCCACAGGAAGGTGCAACACTGATTCATTCTCTCTGGTGAGAAGGTGGACCTCTGGGATCCCAGCCAGAACAGAGACAAAGACATAGGGACTGACTGCACGTTCAAGAAGCCAGTGTTGCCAGTGCGCCAGAGAGGGCATGGCTCCTGAGATACATCAGCAGTTGTCCAATTTCCTTAGTGAATATGGTTCAAGGGGTAAAAATACGAAGAAGTCAATCTCAACCAATATATATTGAGTACTAACCATGTGCAGAGCCAGGGGCCAGGAAGACAGAGATGAATCAATGAGGTAAATCAACATGACCGCTGCCCTCAGATAGCTGAAGGTCTGTTGGGGGAGATAGCTGGTCAACAGATCATTTCAGTAAATTGTGACAACTGCTTTATTTATACACTTAACTTCTTCTGGAACCTGCTTCTGGAAGCCTTGATGTCCAGAGACCAGGTTCCCACAAACCTCAGGTATCCCAGAAATGTTTGTAGAAATCCCTCCTTTCTGGCAACTTCTGGTTTTCTTTAGTCAACATTGTACACACAGGGAGTCTGGGAGTAGATATTTCCTGGTGGTGTTTGCGGTGTCATTTACAATTAATGTCACCTGTCATATCAGCCATTATAATATTTACTTAAGTATTTAAATCAAGTCCTTTACTTTAAGCCAGCGGTTGCTGAGCTTTAATTAAAGCATATTTGCATACATTAATATCACTCGCTTCCCTACATTTTAACTGTATTTTTGCATTCAAAACATGGCATTTCAATAACAATAGTTGTCAGTGCCTGGGCTCTTATTTATGCCACAATTACAGGTCCTATTAATTACCACCCTGGCTGGCTTCTCCAGCTCCCTCTAACAGAGCCTATGTGTAGTCATGGCTGCTAGTCTTCCGGCGTGTGCATTTCAGCATTTACACAGCAGCTCCGACATGCTGCAAAGGGTTTAAAGATGTCGGCCTCATTTCATCTCCAGCCCCGCTGATGTTCTGGGCCTTTGGGAGTCAAGAGGAGCAAACGCAGCTTTTATATCTGAGACTATTGGGCCTGGCAGCTTCTGGCTAATATCCCCGTCTTTACTGATTGAAGATGGATTTGGTCTCTGTAAAGCTGAATACCAGCTTGAACTCTGATCCAGGTTGGAAGCTTCTCTTAGGCTTAAGTAGTCAAGAGAAAGAAAGTAATTTTGGTGGACTATGAGGGCTGTGAGTTGTGGGTGGGGGCATAATAGGGAAGTTTCTACCTCTTGAGTGTTGCTGAGTGTTACTGGAGTCTAGAAAGGGGTGGGGGGCAGACAGCTGCTATTTAGCGAGTGTCAGTAATGGGGTGGATGCTCAGTGCAATGGATACGAACACCCAGTGAATTCCTGCTCCTACTTCAGGACTGGGGCAAGGTCGCCCACCTCCCCTGACAAGCAATTTCGTCTGTCTCTGTCTTCTGTGTCCCCAAGGAATCTTGTACTAGCTCTGTTAGGGCACTGACCACGTCATCATTAATTTTCTGTCTCTCTTCCCACCCAGATTATGAATTCCTGAGGAAAGGGACCACACTTTGTTTATCTCTCCATTACCCAACACATATGGGCCTCCCATAAACATTTTTGGACAAAAATGTACGAGCAGCCACAATACGAGACCTCAAAGGTCTGAATTCAATCCAGAAATTGTGCAAGGGCCCTAGATGTGGGAAAGGCCAGGCCTGCAGGTCACAGCCACACCTGCCAGAGGACACGCTCATTCCCTCTAGTAGACTGACCTGGCCGGCCAGCCCAGGGCCACCATAGCACCCAGGGTGTACATGGCCTCCTTCTCTCCCAGCAGCATTGCCAATGGGATGCTGAACTTCCCCTCCCAGTGACCCCTGTGGAAATGCTCTGAAATCAGACAAATAAATCATGGCTTGTGGTGTCCCAAAACTGCAGAGACAGCTGAAGAGGAGAGGCTCTTCCAAAACATCCCCCATGGGCATGGCGCATTTCTAAACTCTGTGGTGAAGCCAGAGGAGGGAAAGACTGCCTGCGCCTGCCATTTCCAGACACTGAGGCTAGAACAATAAACAGTGCACTTGGCAGGCAGACAGACAAACCTGATTTGGGTTTCTTGTGCTTCTATCCAAATATGCTCCTGCAAGCCCCGGCCTACAGATAGCCTATTTGTCTACTTTGAGCCCCTGAGCTGACACTGACCTCCAAGCACCAGGCAGCGTTTCCTGAGCCTGACAACAAGGTGTCTGTAAACATCTATGCAGCACAGAGAACAGCAGCAGGACGCTGGAAGCCAAAAACTGCTCTGGTCCAAATTGGAGCCCTGAGGGCATGGTGTGAGTGGCCGGGCTGCTGGAGAGAAGAATGTATATGTGTGTTTGAGCTCAGAGGCATTTGCTCATTCAACATTTACCTTCTGTATACTGCATAGCACAAGGCATAAATATGTATATGTGTCCACAAGCTATAGGTTTGCAATTTTTTAAATAAGAATGGGGTGTGGGTGGGTTGTACAGGAAATGCCCCAGAAGGGGATTGACTCATCGGTGTCTGAAAGTCCCCATCTGACCACAGCACCCCTAGAGTCCTGCACTGGGCCATGTCTTCCTTTTCCAATGGGCAGCACCAATACAGTCAAGATAGGCAGAAGCCATAGTTATATTAAGCCTTCTGATAAAAGGAAATATAGAACGTAACACAGCATAAATGATGACCCAGGTCCCAAAAGCACCGTCTGAGAAAGACGAAGGAAGAGCAGAGCCTTGCCCACAGACATGGACAGGTTCAAAGCATCCTGGAGACCTTTCCTCTCTCAAAATTCTCTCTGTGCAAGGAGGCTTGCCTCAGTCCTATTTTAGTAGCCACTGTCCAGGCCTTCTCTGCAAAGCTTTTCTGCTTCCCTGCATATTAGTTTGCTTCAACAAAAATATGTTCAACACAGATTAGGGGCCAAGCGCTGTGCTAGGTTCTGGAGATGCAAAGATGAATTCCACTCAGGTGCAGCCTTGTGGGACTTTGCCATGTAGCTGGAGAAACAGACACAAGCAGTATTTCTACAGAATGGTGAGCAGTGATTTTGAGGTATGTACAAGGTGCTACATACAGCATTGGTGGTTCAGTGGTAGAATTCTCGCCTTTCATGCAGAAGACCCAGGTTCAATTCCCGGCCAATGTACCTCATCACAGCCACCGCCTATCTGTCCGTGGAGGCTTGCATGTTGCTGTGATGCTGAACAGATTTCAGCAGAGCTCCCACACTAAGACAGACTAGGAAGAAAGGCCTGGCAATCTACTTCTGAAAAATCAGCCAATGAAAATCTTATGGATCCGAACAGTCCAATCCATAACTGATCATGCAGCTGGGACATGACCGGGCAGCATTTCATGCCATTGTGCATGCGGTCACCATGGCCAGGGGCCAACTCAACGGCAGGTAACAACAAAAACAAGGTGCTTCAGAGCAGAGAAGAGGACCAGTAGGCCCAGCTTGGGTGTCCAGGGAAGGTTTCCTGGAAGACGTGAAGTCGGAACTGAGGTCAGAAGACAAATACATCATATCCAGACAAAGAAAGATGAAAATGTATTTCAGGCAGCCTAGCCAACATGAGCAAAGACACAAACGTGTAAACACACGTGGTGTGTGCAGGAAGCTAGAAGCAGTTTTCAACGTGTGTGAAGGGAGGATGAGTAAAGATGGGGCTGGAAGGAGCAGCAGGGGCCAGGTTATGGCGGGACATGGAAGGTCCTTTATGACAAGGGGAGGAGCTTGGATTTTCTCCAGGGGAAAATGAGAAGTCTTTGGACAGGTGTAGGTAGGGAAGTGGCATGAGGAAATCTGCTTTTCAGAAAGATCTCCCTGGCTGCGGTGAGGAGGATGGTGATAAGAAGACACGCCTGGAGGTAACAGGCCAATGAGGAGGCTCTAACTGCAACGCAGGGGAGAGCTCAGGAAGCAGCAAAAGTTATGGAGAGAATCGGATGAATCTGAGAGACACTGAGAAGATGGGCTTGACCAGACTTGGTTATGAGGCTTGAAGGGGAGAGAGAGGCGTTAACAACAATCTCAAGATTTCTGAATTGGAGAGCTATGTAAATCAAAGCTATGCGCTGATTGAAATAATAATGGTTATTATTATCGTAGAAACTGCTTACTACGTGAGAGACATTATTTTGAGTGCTTTCCACAGGATAATGCATTTAATATTCACAAAGACCCTCATGAGATTGGTACCATTACTTTCTTTATTTTACAAATGAGGAAATAAGACACAGAGTGTTAAGTAACTTGCTCAAGGTCACACAGCTGCTAGATGGTGACTCTGAGCCTTGGAGCCAGACAGTTGGGCTCCTGAGGCTGTGTGTCTGCTCCGCCCTCCAGGATACTGGTGGTGCCTCAAGCGCCTCGCCTAGTGTCTGGCACAGAGTCCTGGGAGTTTATTTTGGTTTGGGTTCCTCTAGTTCCTCATTTGGGAGGTGACCCGAGGAAACATCAGTAGGGGAATGGGGATGTGAGATAGGGGAGGTAAGAAAGTCAATGAAGAGCAAGGTGATGATGAACAGGTTATAATTATACCCACCTGGGGCTCAAGAACCAATGCCTCGGAGTTCTCCTGCCTGAGGATCGAGCAAGCTGGGGTCTCTACCTGCTCACTCCCAGGCACTTCCAGCCAAGTGGCCAGAGAAAGCCCTCAGGCAAAGTATCATAGGTATTGGTGGCAGTGGAAGTCTGGCTGGAATGTAGGTAGGTGTCAGGGTATATGGGTGGGGCATCCACAGCATCTGCTACAAAGCACAATATGTGTCTTTGGGATGAATAACCCTTTGCGTTGCAGAAGAGATGCTACATCTGTCCAACTAAACTAAGGAGAGCAGAGAGACCACCAGAGACGGCCCAAACCAGATACCCCAAGTGTTTAACCAACAGGCGTCCCACCAGTTGCCGCAGAGTCCTTTCCCATGTGTACAGAGTAGAACTGTGCTCCAAAGGATTTTCAAGGCTGTGACCTTTCAGAAACAGATCACCAGGCCTTTTTTCAGACAGTGGGTTCAAACCACCAACCTTCCAGTTAGTAGTTGAGAGCTTAACCATTTGCACCACACAGAGACTCCTCTGAAGACTACAGGAGACTTAAAAAAAAAGAGGAGGAGAAAGAAAACGAAAGCTTTGGGGGCTTTTTCACCTTTCTTATTCCAAAACCATGGGAAGAGGGAATGTTGCCAACCCA
The DNA here is from genome assembly GCF_000243295.1 of Trichechus manatus latirostris. NCBI lineage: Eukaryota > Metazoa > Chordata > Mammalia > Sirenia > Trichechidae > Trichechus > Trichechus manatus. The sequence continues at coordinate 8,543,529 of NW_004444030.1, read as the reverse complement.
ACCTGCCCGGGAGCCCTCTAAATAGAAGCATGGCCAGTGGTTCCTGAACCCACTTGCACAAGGTCTGGCCTGGGTGTGTGTTTGGGTGGAATACCTCCTCTGCATGTCTGCAGCCCAAATTTCCACCTGAACACTACCATGAGGCTCTCACTCAGTATCCCAGCTCCAACTAACTCCAAATATGAATTTCCATTCATCTCCCTATAACAGAAAACACAGGCAGTTTTGTAGTCGAAGGTCAACGAAATGACCAGGCAGCCTTGTTCCTGAAATTTGGTGCGGAAGCAGTAGAGAGATTGCAGTAGAGTTAAATGTTAATCATGGTCTTAAAGGTAATTAAGGCTTAGAGGGATTAGAGAAGGTTCTTTATAACAAGATCTGCCCACTAAGATAGAAGGTACAGAACAAGACTTGGGACTCTGTGTTTAAAACCACGCAAAATTGTTTTCTAAAGAAACATAAAAGTTATTCAAGGTGGACTGAGTAGATATTGGAAAAAATCAGAGATAACTCTTTGGTGGAGAGGTAATCTGTAGATACTGAGACAGGAATAAAACCTCATTAAGGCACCATACTGTCAGGTTTACTCAGCTACTCACTTTAGATAAAAGAATTTGACTGAAATTATACCTGTTTGTCCACTTTAAATTTCTGGTAGATTCTCTCGCAAAGACAACAAAAAGATTTAGCTGATAATGGCCCAACCAACACTATGGAATATACTATGTACAGTATCTTAAATGGTTATTTTAAGCATGAATATATGTATGAGGTCAAGTAAGTAGCGAAGAAGGACTTCGAAGTCGGTTTGACACCAAACTTCGTTGTTTTTCAGTTTTAACCTGTCTGCCATATGAACAACAAAGTGAAGGGACACCAACTATCTAAGGAGTGACTGAAGATTAAATAAGAGGGGAGGGAGTTTGAGGATGGGAGAAGGGAGCCTGCTCCTAGCGGTGGGTAAGAACAAGGGTCCCCCTCTCAAGACCCCATGCTGGCCTCTCTGTCTGACTACAGTTGCTGTTGAATCTATTACAAATCATGGTGACCCCATGTGTGTCAAAGTAGAGCTATGCACCACTAGGTTTTCAGTGGCTGTTTTTTGGGAAGTAGATCACCAGGCCTTTCTTCTGAGGTGCCTCTGAGTGGACTTGAACCTCCAACCTTTTGGTTAGCAGCCAAGCACATTAACCATTTGCACCATCCATGGACTTCTCCCAATCCAAAGGATTTCTCAAAGCAGCTCATCACATTTCCTCTCCTTAAGTGTCCACTGCTACCATGTGAGGATTAGAGACAGCTCACCTTCAAATACTACTCCTTTGGGATTCTCAATTTACCACTTTATCTAGTCTTTTGTTTTCTTCCCCTGCTCCTCCCTACTACCATCCTCCAGAGACCACATCAGCATAACACACAAAGTCGGCGGCATCCTAATTCCCTCATCTCTAAAATGAAGGGCCAGAGTAGACCCTCTGTAAGTCACTTCCAACTCTGACTTTCCATCAACCTGTACTATGAATTAATCCACTAGACTGGGAGACAGTCTCAGGACATAAACTATGAATGGATAAGATGGTTCTGAGCTCAGCTCACTCAATTCAATGGATTCTGCTGAGTTTTAAAGTACTGCCTAATTTCTTCCAGGATTTTATTTTTCATTCACTACATGTTTATTGAGCACCTATTAGGTGCTGAGAATAGTGTTGGAGTACTGGTTCCTCTGTTGCCATGCCTCCCTATTCTATCCTTGTTAGTTGTTATTAGGTGGATTCGGATTCATAGTAACCCTATGTACAACAGAACAAAACACTGCCTTGTCCTGTACCATCCTCACAATTGTTGCTATGCTTAAGCTCATTGTTGCAGCCACTGTGTCAATCCATCTAGTTGAGGGTCTTCCTCTCTTTGCTGACCCTCTACCAAGCATGATGTCCTTCTACAGGGACTGGTCCCACCTGATAATATGTCCAAAGTATGTGAGACCAAGCCTTGCCATCCTCACTTCTAAGGAGCATTCTGGCTGTACTTCTTCCAAAACAGATTTGTTTGTTCTTCTGGCAGTCCATGGTATATTCAGTATTCACCAACACCATAATTCAAAGGCATGGGTTCTTATTTGGTCTTCCTTATTCATTGTCCAGCTTTTGCATGCATATGAGGCGATTGAAAATACTATGGCTTGGGTCAGGCACATCTTAGTCCTCAAAGTAACATCTTCGCTTTTTTAACACTTGAAAGAGGTCTTTTGCAGCAGATTTGCCCAATGCAACACATTCTTTGATTTCTTGACTGCTGCTTTCATGGGCGTTGATTGTGAATCCAAGCAAAATTCTTGACAACTTCAGTACTTTCTCCATTTATCATGATGCTGCTTATTGGTCTCGTGAGGATTTTTGTTTTCTTTATGTTGAGGTGTACTCCATACTGAAGGCTGTAGTCTTTGATCTTCATCAATAAGTGCTTCAAGTCCTCTTCCCTTTCAGCCAGCAAAGTTGTGTCATCTGCATATCACAGGTTGTTAACGAGTCTTACTCCAATCCTGATGCCCCGTTCTTCTTCATATACTCCAGCTTCTTGGATTATTTGCTCAGCATACAGACTGAATAAGTATGGTGAAAGGATACAACCCTGACACATACCTTTCCTGATTTTAAGCCATGGAGTATCCCCTTGTTCTGTTTGAAAGACAGAACCTATGTATAGGTTCTTCATGAGTACAATTAAGTGTTCTGGAATTCCCGTTTTTCCCAGTGTCATCCATAATTTGTTATGATCCGCACAGTTGAATCCCTTTGCATAGTCAATAAAACACAGGTAAACATCTTCCTGGTATTCCCTACTTTCAGCCAAGATCCATCTGACATCAGCAATGACATCCCTTGTTCCTGTGTCCTCTTCTGAATCTGACTTGAATTTCTGGCAGTCTCCTGTTGATGTACTTCTGCAACTGCTTTTGAATGAAGTTCAGCAAAATTTTACTTGTGTGTGATATTAATAAAATTGTTTGATAAGTTCCACATTTTGTTGGATCACCTTTCTTTGAAATGGGCACAAATATGGATTGCTTCCAGTCGTTGGCCAGGTAGCTGTCTTCTAAATTTCTAGGCATAGACGAGTGAGTGCATCCATTTGTTGAAACATCTCAACTGGTATTCCATCAATTCCTGGAGCCTTGTGCCTTCAGTGCAGCTTGGACTTCTTCCTTCAATACCATTGGTTCTTGATCATATGCTACCTCCTGAAATGATTGAACGTCGACCAATTCTTTTTGGTACAGTGACTCTGTGTATTCCTTCCATCTTCTTTTGATGCTTCCTGTGACACTGAATATTTTCCCTATAGAACTCTTCAGTATTGCAACTCGAGGCTTGAATTTTTTCTTCAGTTCTTTCAGCTTGAGAAATGTCTAGGATGTTCTTCACTTTTGGTTTTATAACTCCAGTTTTTTGCACATTTCATTATAATACTTTACTTTGACTTCTTGAGCCGCCCTTTGAAATCTTCTGTTCAGCTCTTTTACTTCATCACTTCTTCCATTCACTTTCTATCCCTAGGTCCAAGTAAAATGCTCTTATAAATATTTGCTCACATTGTCTTTTTTACCTTGCTCTCCTTGGAGGTTCAGAGTCAAATACTCTAGATTCAAGACCAAGTTGTATTATTTACAAGTCAATGCATGATGTTAGGCCAACTGACCTTTCCAAGCCTCATATGCAAAAACGTATGTGGCAAAGACTGCTATATGTCATTTTATATCCATTTTATATCCTAAGAGGCAGACCCTGACTTTCCTTGGGGTAGAAATGTGTGGAACTAAACACCCAGCACCCTCGCAGCTAAATGTGGTCACATGACTAGCTTTTGGCCAGTGAGATGGAAGCATTAAGTGTTGTGCGAGACTTTAGAGAGGCTGTTTTAAAAAAACCTAACTTGAGCAGGAAATGAAACCTTTTGTCTTTCTCACTTTTTTCTTTCATGCTGCCCAGAATGTGGGTGTAATGACTGGATCTTGAGCAGTCATTTTGGACCATGAGGTGAACAAGAGAATGAAAGAAACATGCTGAGGATGGCAAAGCAGAAAGATGGCAGTACCCTGGGTCCCTGACGAGTTTGGGGAGCCTCCATACCAGCACTGGGCTGTCTAGCTCTAAGCTTCTTTTACATGAGAATAAACTACTTTTGTGTGTTTAAGCCACCATTATTTGGGCTTTCGATTATAAGTATTCAAAACTTTACCTATCAGATACAAAAGATGATACCTTATAGATGAAATCATGTAAAAAGACATGTAAAAAACTCAGTACCTGTTGAATACACAGAACATACTCAATTAAATGTAGCTATGTTTATTAATGATGCATCAGTGGTTCAGTGACAGAGTGCCACCTTCCCAGCTGTCTTAGGCTGGTTTCTCTAGAGAAGCAAAACCACTTAAGCGTATAAATATGTATATAGAGAGATTTATATCAAGGAAATAGCTCACACAATTGTAGAGGCTGAAAGGTCCCAAGTCCACAGATCAGGGTAGAGGCCTCTCCCAGTTCATGTAGCTGCAGAAGCTGGTGAACCCAAAGTGGGCAGGTTGGAGAGGGGCTCCTGCTCACAGGCTGTGAAGGTCAATGAATTCCAAGATCAGCAGACAAGACCGCAAGGTTTCTCCTGATTCATGTAGCTGCAGGGGCTGGCGAACCCAAGGTCAGCAGGTTGGGGAACTAGACTCTTGCTTTTAGGCTGAGAAGTTCGACAAATTCCAAGATCAACAAGTAAGCTGCTGGCTCAAGTCCCATGAATCAGAGGTGAGACAACAAGAGGCAGCTGCTGAGTCTAGAACAAGCCAAAAACCTTGGCAAGGCGAGCAGGCAGAAGGTAACTAGTGGAAGACAGAGAGATGAAACTGAGAGGGCAGTGAGCTGCCACAGGCCCCACCTCCACCAGTACCACTCAGCAGATTCCATCATGGGGGTGATCACAACATTATACAACTGCTAAAACACTGAGAATAATGGTCTAGCCAAGCTGACATACAATCTTAACCCTCACATCAGCCAATGGACCTCATGCACAGCCACCACCCGTCCCTCAATTGAGGCTATGATGCTTAACAGGTTTCAGTGGAGTTTCCAGAGTAAGATGGACTAGAAGGAAAGGCCTGGCAATCTACTTCTGAAAATCAGCCAGTGAAAACCCCATGGATCACAATAGTCCGATTATGGGGATAGCATCAGACAGGCTGTGTTTTTTTACATTGTGTATGGGGTCACCATGAGTTGGGGGCTGACTTAACAGCAGCTAACAACGAAAATAATAACAATGATTATTATTAGTCCTATGCTTCTTTCTTTGACTCACGAAAGAAAAGGAAGGGGCTTATTTGTTTGTTTGTTGGCCAGGTCTCAATCTGTCATTTACTAGAAATTTGCCTCTTGGTCGCTTAGACTCCAGTGTCTTGGTGTCTCCAGAATTCTCTCTTTGGAGTATACAGTCCCCAGCCCATGTCTTGCCTTGGTCTGCTGATCTCAGCACCTTCTTGGTTCTCTCTTACTGCTCATTCTGCCTTCATTCTAAAAGCCCCCCGTAAGCATATCATCACTCCTACCCAACCCCCAGATATATACTCTCCCAAAAATCTCAGGATCACCACACCCACCCTTTGCCTTTCCATGGTGTTACCACCACTTCCAGAACCTCATCTCTACCCCTAATCCTTTTCAAACATCTGCACATCTCTTTCTTAATTACAGTTCAGCTCTGCTGGCTCGAGCCAGAGTTGGCCTGCCACCAAATGAATGATAATTTCTGAGTTGAGATTATTACGGTTTTTTTTTTTTTCTTTACAAAACTTATTTCCTTCCATTGTAACACATATCTTTTGCTTCTGTTAGGAAACTAGTGGCATATAGCATGTTGATTCCTACCTTCCTGTCTTTGCTCACACTATTTCTCCCCTCTGGAATGTTCTCCCTACTCCTCTCTACCTACATGATTTTAAATTGTTCTTTTTTATGTTCTACATTTTCAAAATTTTCTATTTTGTGGACAATTTGCTTTTAATTATTTTTTAAAGATGTGTTTGCGTTTTTTAACATTCTACCCATTCTTCAGGAGCCCTGGTGGCATAGTGGTTAACAGCTTGGTTGCTAACCGAAAGGTCAGGGGTTCAAACCCACCAGCCTCTCTGCAGGAGAAAGATGTGGCAGTCTGCTTCTGTAAAGATTACAACTTTGGAAACCCTATGGGGCATTTCTACTCCGTCCTATAGAGTTGCTATGAGTCAGAATTGACTTGACAGCAATGGATACACGTTCTTTAATGCCTGGCTCCCAGAGATCTTTCCTGCTCACTGGGGACCACACTTTCTTTTTCCTGGTCCTCATGCCAGTAGCAGGAAGTTCTGTTCGTTTCTGCAAGTAATTAGAGACTTCTCTGTATTATTCTCTAGTGTGGGAATGTTCAGGCCCCTCTTCTCTGCTATAAACTCCTTGTGGTGATTTTAAAATATGTCCACAAATTCTCTGATACTCCTTCCTTCCAAAGGTGAAGTCTAATTCTCCTCCCCACTGGATGTGGACTACACTTCGTACTTCACTTCTAATGAATAGCATGTGGCAGCAGTGACAGTGCGTGACTTCTGAGACTAGGTCATAAAAGTCATGGTGGCTTCCTTTTTACCCCCTCTCTCTTTCTTTCTTTGTTGGATCACTTGCTCTGGGAGAAGCCAGCTGCCATGTCATGAGGATACTCAAGTAACCCTCAGAAGTGGTCCATGTGGAGAGGAACTGAGGCCTCCTACCAATAACCAGCAAGGAGCTAAGACCTACCAACAACTACATGAGTCACGTACTACAGAATGAAAGAAATTTCAGAAGTGGGTTTTCTGATGCTAGATCCTAAATGTTTTTCCATCTTTGAAATGGATCCTCCAGTCCCAGTCAAGCCTTCAGATAACAGTAGCCCAGCCAACATCTTCATTGCAACACATGAAACCTATTGCCATCAAATGGACTGACTCATGGCGACTCCATGTGTGTCAGAGTAGAACTGTGCTACATAGGGTTTTCAATGGCTGATTTTTCAGAAATAGATCACCAGGCCTTTCTTCAGAGGCACCTCTGAGCAGATTTGAACCATCAACCTTTTGGTTAGCAGCTGAGCACGTTAACTCTTTGCACCACCCAGGGACTCTACAACCTCATGAGAGACCCTGAACCAGAACCACCTGCTAACCAGCTACTGGATTCCTGACCCACAGAAACTGTGTGAGATAATACTTCTTGTTTTGAACCACTAAGTGTTAGAGTTGTAGCACAGAGTTTAGCATAGGACCCTTTCTTGATACCTTTCATAATGCCTTGCATAGCGTTGGTCTCCTATTAGGCGTATGTTAAATATTTGTCAGTCAATTGCTTTGACCAGGAAAGACTGCCTGCTCCCTCAGGGAATGGGGAATTTAGGAAAGCTATAACTTGGACCTTGTAGGACAGGAAAGAGAATACGAAACGGTGAGCTAAGGTCATGATATGAAACAACAGCATATTAGTTTCCTATGGCAGTGTATTAGTTTACTGCTGTAACTAATGATCATAAACTTGGTGGCTTAAAACAATACAAATTTATTATCTTACACCATTCTGGAGGCTACAAGTACAAAATCAGTTTCACTGGGCTAAAGTCAAGGTGTCAGCAGGGCTGGTTCCTTCTGGAGTCTATAGAAGAGAATCTGCTTCCTTTTCTGTAACAACTTCTAGAGCTGCATTCTTTGCATTTCTTGGCTCCTGACCCTTTCCTCCATCTTCAAAGCCAGCAGTGTAGCATCTTCAAATATCTCTCTACTACTGTATTCACATCTCCATCTCTCTTACAAGGAACTTTGTGATTATATTGGGCCCACCCACATGATATAGGATAATCTCCCCATCTCAAGATCCTTGATCACATCTGCAAGTCCCATTTGGGCAATATTTATGGGTTCTGAGGATTAGGGGTGGATATCTTTCAGCCTATCACAAGCAGAAAAGCCCAGGATCTAGGGTCAGACAGACTCAAATTAAATTCCCCTGATTAACAATTTTGTGATGCTTAGCCAATTAATGTGATTGATGTCACTAAGTTGTGTTATGTTGTTATTAGGTGCCATTGAGTCAGTTCCAACTCATAGTGACCACATGTACAACAGAATGAAATGCTGCCCGGTCCTGCGCCATCCTCACAGTTGTTGTTATGCTTGAGCCCATTGTTGCAGTCACTGTGTCAGTCCATCTCATTGAGGGTCTTCCTCTTTTTCACTGACCCTCTAATTTACCAAGCATGATGTCCTTCTCCAGGGAATGATCCCTCCCAATAACATGTCCAAAGTACTTGAGACCAAACCTCACCATCCATGCTTCTAAGGAGCATTCTGGCTATACTTCTTCCAAGACAGATTTGTTCATTCTTCTGGAAGTCCATGGTATATTCAATATTCAATATATTCAATATTCCTCACCAACACCATAATTCAAAGGCATCAATTCTTACTTGGTCTTCCTTATTCAGTGTCCAGCTTTTGCATGCATATGAGGTGACTGAGAATATCATGGCTTGAGTCAGGTGCTCTTTAGTCCTCAAAGTGAGGACATCTTCGCTTTTGAACACTTTAAAGAGGTCTTTTGCAGCAGATTTGCCCAGTGCAATACGTCCTTTGATTTCCTGACTGCTGCTTCCATGGACACTGATTGCGGATCCAAGTAAAATGAAATCCTTGACAACTTCAATATTTTCTCCATTTATCGTGGTGTTGCTTATTGGTCCAGTTGTAAGAGTTTTTGTTTTCTTTATGTTGAGGTGTAATCATACTGAAGGCTGTGTAGTCTTTGATCTTCATCAGTAAGTGCTTCAAGTCCTCTTAACTTTCAGCAAGCAAGGTTGTAACATCTGTATATTGCAGGTTGTTGATGAGTCTTCCTCCAATCCTGATGCCCCATTCTTCTTCATATAGTCCAGCTTCTCAGATTATTTGCTCAGCATATAAGTTAAATAAGTATGATGAAAGGATACAACCCTGATGCATATCTTTCCTGACTTTAAACCACGCAGTATCCCCTTTTCTGTTTGAACGATTGCCTTTTGGTCTATGTACAGGTTTCACATGAGCACAATTCAGTGTCCTGGAATTCCCATTCTTCTCACTGTTATCCATAATTTGTTATGATCCACGCAGTCAAATACCTTTGCATAGTTAATAAAAAACAGGTAAACATCTTTCTGGTATTCTCTGTTTTCAGCTGTGATCCATCTGACATCAGCAATGATATCCCTTGTTCCAGGTCCTCTACTGAGTTCGGCTTGAATTTCTGGGGGTTCTCTGATGATGTACTTCTACAACCACTTTTGAATGATCTCCAGCAAAATTTTCTTGTGTGTGATATTAATAAAATTGTTCTATAATTTCCTCATTCTGTTAGATCACCTTTCTTTGGAGTGGGCACAAATACAGATCTCTGCCAGTTGGTTGGTCAGGTAGCTGTCTTCCAAATTTCTTGGCGTAGATGAGTGCAGCACCTCCAGCACTGCATCTGTTTGTTGAAACATCTCAATTGGTATTCCATCAATTCCTGGAGCCTTGTTTGTTGCTAGTGCCTCAGTGCAGCTTGGACTTCCTCCTTCAGTACCACTGGTCTTTGATCATACACCACCTCCTGAAATGGTTGAATGTCAACCAATTCTTTTTGGTACAGTGTCTCTGTGTATTCCTTCCATCTTCTTTTGATGCTTTTTGCATTGCTCAATATTGTCCATATAGAATTCTTCAATATTGCAACTTGAGGTTTAAATTGTTTCTTCAGTTTTTTCAGCTTGAGAAATGTCAAATGTGTTCTTTCCTTTTGGTTTTCTAACTCCAGTCTTTGCATATTTCATTATAATACTTTATTTCATCTTCTTAGGCTACCCTTTGAAATCTTCTGTTCAGCTATTTTACTTCATCATTTCTTCCTTTTGCTTTATGTACTACCAAACACCTCAAGTGATTTGTTTTCCTGGTTTGGAAGTTTAGAGTCATGGCTTCATAGAACATCCCAGATAATTGGCCTAATATTGTTTTTAGTGCTTCTGTTCTACCTCCTAGTTCCTTGCACAGTGCTTGGGGTCTTACAAGCTTGCAAGTGACCTTCCAAGGTACAACAATTGATCTATTCACCTAGAGCAAAAGAGGAAGAAGGAAAGTCAGAAACAGAAGGAGGAAATGGAATGGGTGGCTAATTACCTCCATAAACAACTGCTTCATTTGCCATGAGACCAGAAGAACAGCATAGTGTCCAGCTTCCATCACTGAATGTTTTGATCAAAGATTCTATAGAATAATCTTGATCAAAAGGGGGAAAATACATAACAGAATTTTAAATTTTCATGGAATCTTAACTTTCTAGATCCATAGAGGCTTGATGAACCCCTGAAACTATCACCCTGAGATAATCTTTAAACCTTAAATCTTAAACCAAAAACATCTCCTGAAGTCTTCTTTAAACCAAACAGTAGTTTAGCTTAGTTAATAAAGAATGCCTGCCTTGAGCATTTTGCTCTTTTAAAGGCCTATTTATATGGTATCAAATTAACAACAGCAACTCAAAAAGTTAGAGAAGAAACTCAGGGGACAGTGAGTTTATGTTAATGGGGGAGGAACAGCTCAGAAACAGAGGGTGAGAATGTTTGCACAACTTGAAGAATGTAATCAATGTCACTGAATTGTACACATAGAAATTGTTGAATTAGTGTATGGCTTGCTGTGTACATTTTCAACAACAAAAATAGATAAATAAAATTATTTTTCCCTGAGAGTATGGCCCCCAGATACCCTTTTAACTCAGTACTGAAGTCAATCCTGAGGTTAACCCTTCAGCCAACGATTAGACAGGCCCATAAAACAAACAATAATACACATAGCTCAACCATGTATACCAGACTAAATGGGCACACCGGCCCAGGTGCAAAGGATGAGAAGGCAGGAGGGGACAGGAAAGCTGGATGAATGGGAACAGGGAACCCAAGGTCAAGAAGGGGAGAGTGCTGACATGTTGCAGGGTTGGCAACCAATGTCACAAAACAATACGTGTATTAATTGTTTAATGAGAAACTAATTTGCTCTGTAAACCTTCATCTAAAGCACAATAAAAAAATATTTTTTAAAAGAGAAAAAAGAAAAACAATTGTGTGATGCTGAGCAAGTAACAATTAATTAAGTCTCAGTTTTCTCATCTCCATGGCAGGGAAAATAAAAGTTATTAAAAGCGCTTGTGGTGTAGTGGTTAACAGCTCGGCTGCTAACAAAGAGGTTGGCAATTCGAATCCACCAGCTAGTCCTTGGAAACCCTACAGGGCAGTTCTACTCTGTCTTATAGGGTTGCTGTAAGTCGGAATCAACTCAACAGCAACGAGTTTGGTTTTAGTTTTAAATATAAAAGCACCTGGCACTTAGTGATTTCTTAAAAAACACTTTTCTCTTCTTTCCTTTTATTGAATAGCTGAGAAGAAAAAGACCTGGGCCAAGAAGGAAAAGGACTCAGAGGCTGTGGGACCTGTAATTCATTTGTATGGCACTTATAACTTACAAGGCAGTTTTATGTCTATTACCTCATTTGACTATCATTCTTGTTTTACCAAATAAAGAAAACAGAGGCACAAAGAAGTTAAGTGTTTTCCCCCTAATCACCCAGCGTGTAAGTGTCAGAACTGGGGTTTCTGATACTAAATCCTAAACTTTAGCCCTTATAGACCATACACATTCAGGTAGAGCCTGCAAAGATCAGAACAGCCACCAAACAAAACGAAATGAAATGAGAAAAGAAGGACAGCAAAACAGCGTGTTAGCGTGACTTCTTGGAAGGCTGGTGTGTAAAAGCTTTGAAAGAACAGAAAGGCAAAATGATGATGAGAAGATAGCGTTCTCCTGAGCAGGTCCAGCGTTGGCATTCGGGAATCAGGAAGAGAATGGGACTTGCCTTAACACTGATACCATCCGTTCCAAGTCTCTTCCTCTCACAAAGTCTCAAAGGAGCAACTTGAGAGTTATCGCTGACTCTTCGGTAATAAATAACTTTGAGATGTGGCTAATCCATTTGGCTTATCTGATGAGACACCATCCAAGGAGTCAAAGGCCAATCTGGGGAGTATTTCTGGGAGGGATTATGTGGAATTGCATCGCTTGTCTGGTTTCTGAGTGTGGCATTTTCTGTTTTGTCATCTGCCAACATGGAGCCAGACTCTCTAGGTGGGAAAACTGCTCGGCTGAGGCCAAAGTTTATGCCAGATTTACACTAAGGAGAGAAGGCTGCTTGTTAGCCCCAATGTGAAAACAGGAGCCCTGGTGGCACAGTGGTTAAATGCTTGGCCGCTAACCGCGGCTGCTAAGATCAGTGGTTCGAAACCACCAGCAGCTCCTCAGGAAAAAGATCTGGCAGTCTGCTTCCATAAAGATTACAGCCTTGGAAACCCTATGGGGCAGTTCTATTCTGTCCTATAGGGAGGCTATGTGTTGGTTGACTGGATGGCAACAGGTTAGGTGTTTTGTTTTGTTTTGTTTTTAGGGTAAGAATGGAGTCCCTGGGTGGTGCACAGTTAATACCCTTGGCTGCTAACCAAAAGGCTGGAAGTTCAAATCCACTCAGGGGCTTCTCCGAAGAAAAGTCTGTTAATTTACTTCTAAAAAGTCAGCCATGGAAAGCTCTGTGGAGCACAGTTCCACCTTGCACACATGGAGTCATCATGAGTTGGAATCAACTTGATGGCAACTGGTAGGGTGAGAATAATAAAATAAAATCAATACTAGAAATACTTCACCCTTAGCCCTTACAATTTATAACACTTTAACCTATATTTTCTCACCTGGCCTCACAAAATCATGCTTATTTTACAGAGAAAGAAAAGGCTATGGTGAAAGAGCTACCATTTATTGAGTGCTTAATGTATATTAATCACTGAACTAGGAGCCTTACAAGCATTATGTAAATGTAATCATCTCAATCTCTCCATAAGGTGGGTCTTCTCACCTCCAAATGAAGGACCTAGGGCTCAGAGAGGTGAAGTGGCTCAGCCAAGGACCACAATTACTAAGGGGCAGAATCAGAATTCAAGCACAGGTCTACTTGAACTTACCACTCCAGGACTTGGCCAAGGTCATTAGAAACCGAGGAGGGAGGGCAAGATGTTTAGTAGCAGAAGATTTTAAATGAGAATGTGTCTGTCAGATGCCTCCTACCAAGTAAATACTCCATAAGTAGTAAATGGAGTCCCTAGGTGGTGCAAAAAGTTAACACACTTGGCTGCTAGCCAAAAGATTGGAGGTTCGTGTCCACTCAGAACAACTTGGAAGAAAGGCCTGACAATCTACTTCCTAAAAATCAGCCATTGAAATCTCTGTGTATGGAGTACAGTTGTACTCTGACATACACGAGGTTGCCATGAGCTGGAGTCGGCTCTGCCACATCTGGTTTGGTGAGTAGTTAATGTTCTTTGCTACCATCAATGTGCTTAGAAAGCTCTTGCCCATCCCCTGTAGAATCACTCCTCCACAGGCTTGTCACTGAGGCCATCTCTGCTCTGGAGTTAGGTTAGGCCCCTCTCCATTAAAAGGCATTCATGGGGAAGATGAATATCCTGAGTTCCTACCAGTCATCATACCTTAGTGTGAAATATTTATCAGGAGTGATATCCTACAGGAAGGCTGGGAAGAGACACTTCTTCTACAGCTGTGAGAGGATTTAACGAGGGAGAGGTGGGAGAGCAAGGTGCTGGCCGTGGTGCATTGTGCAAGGTCTGCCTAATTAGACACTAGAAGGGTGCACATAGCCAGTACTCCCCCAAGACATGGTAACAACCCCATATTATGGCTACAGCTGCCTTTGGAGCTTACTCAGGATTGCTTGGTGTCTACTGATTGAACAAATGTACACAAGCCCACCAGAGCCAGTTTCCTGCCAGAAACAGACTTGGAAGCCACAGAGATCAGGCTCAGCAAGGACAGGTATCCCCAAATAGGCCATCTCAACTCTGAGTGGCCAGTCACACCTGAGTAGCCAGAAGCTGAAGGATGAGCCTTAGTCCTGGGGAGTCTGGCCAGCAGACTGCGAACATTTGGATGCTGACAGCTAAGCCCACCCTTGGTCAGCACATGGAGGGAGGAATTAGGGAGAGGAAACAAGAAGAGGGGTAGGGTCGAGAGGGGGTTAGCCTGGAGCCAGCACTCATTGAGCAAAGGAGGCAGAGAATTGCAGCCTGGATGGACAAAGGGAAGAACCAGAATGACCAACACAAGAAATTGTGCCTCTGGAGCCTTGGCACCTATGCCACCTGAAATATGGTATTTCAGACAACCCAAAGCAGCTGTTTTCCAACATCCTTCCTAGCTGGTGGTAGGAGGCCATGTTACTTCTCCTGGAATTCCACCTGGCCAGATGGGAGCTGAATCCCAGGTCCGAGTCAAACCTGGGGCTAGGGTTCCTGCAGTGAGTCATTGAACTTAAGCCCCGACTCATCCCAGCTGAAGGAATGGAGAGGACCTTTCCACAGATGCTCTGGTCCTGACTTGATTCTTTTCCTCTGCAGGAGGATCCAATGGGCCCTCCGCAATGGGGGAGCACCACAAGGGGCCTTAGAACGATAAGCTTTTGTGGTAGCTCAGAGCCTGGCCATGATGCCTATCTGAGAAAATATCTTGGCTAAAACGTGGAAAATTAAGTCAACCTTCTGAAGTTTTCCTGATAATGGGGAGTAGGGACCCCTGTGACAGCTAACTTAGTTTTTCGCTTAGCGTCTCGATGTTCTCAGTGCACACTGACCTGGCCCAGCTGGATTTGAAGTGACTCCGAATAGTCCCCAGAGGACGTCTCCCGACATTATTACCCCCCTTCTGGCTAATTTCTATTTCAATGTTAAGAAGTCTTTTATCTCTCTAAGCTGCTCTCTCGCTCAGTTTAATTCAGTTTAATTTAGAAAAGAAACCTTTAACATATTACATTGAAATTATTTTAGCGGACCTGTAAAGAAGCCCCGGC
>NW_004444030.1:8516926-8528240 GCF_000243295.1 Trichechus manatus latirostris | reverse complement strand
CACGGCCTGGTGAACTGGAGCGACCCCAGAGCTTTGCCCAAAACTGGAGAGTGGAGAGTTCCAGGAAGAAGGCACAGGGCAATCCCAAAGATTTCTGATTTCTTTCTGCTTTCTTTCTACACGGAAGGTAGAAATCCTCGGGTTGCTGCTCAAGGAGGCCCCAACCCATAAAAGGAACCCCATTTCCTGAGAGGTGACCGCTTGGTCCCCGTCCTTGGCTCTGCCCAAGACAAAGTGCAGAAAAGTCATTTCAAAGACAGCAGGTCAGGTGGGAAGAGGAGGGCTTTGGGCAGACAGAGTGAATCAACTTCAGGTCCCCCACTCACGGGCTGGGGGACCTTGAGCCAATTGTTTAATTTCTTTGTGCTCCTTGTCTTCCTCTGTAAAGTGAGGATAATAATAATAGACCTCAGAGAGGTTTTTTTGTGAGAATCCCTAGAGTTTATGAGCACGTGGAGAAAGATCAGGAGTCCATGGGTGGTGCAAATGGTTAGGTTAATGTGCTTGGCTACTAACCGAAAAGTTGGTGGTTCAAGGCCACCCAGAAGTGCCTCAGAAGTAAGGCCTGGTGATCTCTTTCTGAAATATCAGCCACTGAAAGCCCAATGGAGCACAGTTCTACTCTGACACACGTGTGGGAATTGACTCCATGGCAACTGGTTTGGAGAAAAGCCAGCCGAGGGGCTGCACAGGTGCTTACTTCCCCTTTTCTCTGAGCAGACATCCAGGGAGAGGGCAGGGACCCCAGCCTCACAGCATTCCTCGGAGCATTTGCTGCTAGACCTAATGGTACCTGATGCCCTTTTGCTGAGCCTCCTACTTCAGGGGGCTTGAGTCTGGACAGATGCTGGGTTGTCACTCAGTGCAGAGCCCCTGGAAGCCACCCAGGGAAGCACCCATAGCCACTCCTATTTGCGCAGCACATTATAAACCCAAAGTACCTGCATCTAAATTGTTAACAGTAGACTGATACCACCCTCTGCGGTAGATAGAGCAAGTATATATTTTATCTTTCTCATCTTACAGATGAGAAACTCAAGGCTTCAGCAGTTTACGTAAATTGCCTGAGGTCACAGAGCTGGTAAGAGGCAGAGCTGGGGTTCAAACCCACTTCTTCTGGCCCCCACACCAGTGACACTTCCATCACAGTGTTAACGAGCATCTTTCTGCCGAAGCTGCATCTGAGGCTGAAGAGGAGACAGGAGCACGTCCAGGGTTACCCACGGCCTTTGGGTTGGGAGGGTTGGGTGGGGGCTGAACTCTCCAGAGTGGCTTGTTAATTTAGTGCTAGCCTGACCCGTTTCAATTAGCTGCTGGACAAAGCCGGGCCCAGGGGAGATGGACAGCACGGTTTAATGGAAATGGGGATGCTGGAGATGATATGAACAATCTGAATTATGGTCTCAATTTGCACAGGGCCTGACGGATTTGCAATAATTCCAAACCAGGTCAAGTGTCTGTGTCTCCTCTTTTGCTGATCTCACACAAACTCTCTCCATTTGTCAGGCTCCGACTCACTCTGTGACTAGCTGCCTGCCCCCACTTTCTTCTTGCATAAACTGGGCTCTGCACAGTTCCCTCCGCAGTACTCTGACCCGAGGGCACCTCTGCAGCTGGGCCCAGAGGAACCAAAGCTGTGGCTACTAGGAGGACACAGGGACCTGGGAGCTTTGAGGCCAGTTGAAGAGACAGACAGTGCATGCTAAGGTGAACAAAGGGACAGCTCTCTCTGGTCCAGGGACCTCATTTGCAGTCGTTTTTAATACAAGAGGATAGCAAGGTACCTTAGGGATGCACTGTGTGTAGGTTTAATATGGCTAGATCCTGGGGTATATATAGTTGGATCCTCCCGGTAATCTCAACTAGGACAGCAGAGGGCCTTCCTCCAAGCCAGGCCTGGAATAACTAACCTATTCCAGAGTTCAGTTCTACTCTGTCCTATAGTGTAGCTGTGAGTCGGAATCGACTAGACGGCAACGGGTTTATTCCATAGTTCGTGAGCATTTTTGCTTCCGTCCCAGAAGATGTCATAAGTTCTCAAAGGAGTTCTGCAGCTGGGGCCTTTGAACATGAGAAGGCCTGGTTTCACAGTGGGAGGGTGGTGGGTGGTGTTGGGGTAAGGACAGATAGTGGCAGGTTCTGATAGAGTTGCTGCCCTAAGTTTTGCATGTCTGGCAGTAGCCTGGCTAAAGTGGTGGAGGGAACCTCTCAGGTCATCTTGTCCAACCACCTACCTGATTTGTACATTTTCTTCACCATTTCCCTAGCAGGTAGCCATTCAGCTTTGATTAAGTTCCTTCAGTACTAGGAAACTATTGACTTTATGGGGTAACCCATGCCATCTTCAGGCTGTTATGATGGTTCAAACATTTGTCCTTCTATTTGAAAAGAAAAAAATCATCTTCCTACAGTTTGTATTCTATTGTCTACTCTAAAGGCAAACTGATGGCAAATAAAATGTTTATTTTGTTCTGCTTTGTTTCAGGATTGTGTAATCGGCTCTTCACTTTCTTTTCCCTAGAGGGTTTCTTAGGTCTAATCAACAGCATGGCTAAAGGAAAGAGCACTAGACTAGAATTCAGGAGACCTGGGCATTGACCCCAGCTAAACTGAATGTGACGTTGGGCAAGTCTATATGTGGCTCTGCCCCTTCCCTCTTAATTCTTGATATGAATTAATCTGCACAGCCTACAATTGCTGAATAAGCACCTACTACACACTTGGCTCTAGGATGGGTATTATGGAGTAGAAAGGACTTCATAAAAAATAATAATGACGTTCATTATTATTTACTGAAGACTTTTTATATGCTAAGCATTGTGCTAAACACATTATGTACATTATCTATTTCTTACAACTGTTTTAAGAGGTAGGGTCTTTTATTATCTCCTTTTAACAGATGGAGGAACAGAGGCCCAGAAAGGTTAAATAACTTGCTAAAGAGGACATAGATGATAGGTGGCAGAGGTGTGGTTTGAACTCGTTTACCTGGTTCCCAAAATACGCTCTTAACCACTAAGCAAAGATGTCATCCCAGGCTTAAGGAGCCTAAAATCTAGTTAGGGGGTGTTGTGGATTGAATTGTATCCCCCAAAATATGTGTTGGAATCCTAACACCTATACCTTTGGATGTAATCTAATCTAATGCAAAGTAATCACCTTCCATAATGTAATATAATCTAATATAATTGATCAAGCAATTGAGGTCAGACCAGTGTAGGGTGGATCCTAAACCTAATCGCTGCTGAGTTAGATAAAGAGCGGCATAGACACAGAGACACAGATGCACAAACAGGAAGACAGACACCACATGAAGATCATCTACAAGCCAAGGAACCAAGAATTGCCTGGGGCTACTGACAAGGAAGGAATCCACTCAGCCAAGATCCGGATTTGGACTTCTAGCTTCCAGAACTGTGAGAAAACAAGCTTCTGTTCTTTAAAGCCACCCACTTGTGGTACTTGTGTTACAGCAGCACAAGGAAGCTAAAACAGGAAGATGTCTAAAACACAAGAATCACTAGGAGGATGAAGCAAAACAGCAAATGAGATGCTACTCCATGCTACACAGACAATACATGTGTTGGCCTTGAGAGAGAAGAGAGAGCATCATGGACCAAAGTAATCAAGGACAGCTTCCTGGATGGAGCAAGCCATGGAGGATTATCCGCATTGTAAAGGACTTTGCATGCTAAGATGAGGAACGTAAAATTTATCTCGCGGGCAGTGTGGAGGAGGAGAGCTCTCCATCTAGGGAAAGAGGGAGGCAGGACTGTGTTATGGTGTGTGGAGCAGAGAGAGCCCACCCCATCTGGCTGACATGGCCTCTTGACACCCAACACTTGAACTGAGCAGCTACTGCAGCATAACCCATGATGCAGGGTGTGGAGACCAGAAAGTGGTGAGACCCATTACAAACTCCCTGTCTTCTGAGTGACAAAAGGTTAGGAGAGAGGAAGAGACAAAGAGAGAGAAAGACAGTCAAGGGTGAGTGGGGGCAGAAGGCAGAGAGGCCAGGCACGAGCTAAGCCCTAAGCCCTGGGCAAGGCTAGGAGAGACCACAGCCGTGAAGGCTATTGGATACCCACAGGTGAGATCACCAGAATGCATTTTGGGGGGCCAAACTCTTCAAAGCAGAGAGCTAGGGAAAATGCTCTGTAAAGCATCACAACCCAGCTCATTCCTCATCTAAGAGCCTTGGGCAGGTCCTCTGGAAGAGCTGAGAGATTCTCCTTCTGTGGGAGCTAAGATTGGCAAAAACCAAGCCAACTGATGTGTCTGTCTAGATACTGCAAAGGGCAACCTAGCAGACTTGGGAGCTGTGTTTTCACAGCTCCAGCTCCCTTCCGTCAGGGGCTGAGGATGGCAGGGGTGTGCTGAATAGCAGGTGTTGCTGGCTGCTTTAGACTGTCAGCCTCCACTGACCCAAACAGGAAATATCACCCATTGGTTCTGGAGCATGGTTCTGACCCAATGGCTGATGCGCACCACATTCTATCTGTCCCGTCAGACAGGATCTATGCCTTATGGAGCAGAAACAGCTGATGTGTTCACCGTGGGAAAGGAGCCAGTGGGGCATGGGAGGTGGGACAGGAAGAAATCACAAGACTTAAGCAAAGCTCCAACCCAGCAGATCAAGCACTGTCTAAAGGCATTCTTTACATCATTCCTCTGAAGCATCTGAAAGTCACTATTTCTTTTTTCCTGACATGAAGAGCTCAGAGAAACTCTTGGAAATCATTTGTTCAACACTTTACAATTTAAGAAGTTCTCTCACTTACACTATCATCACGTTTAATCCCTACCCAGCCCTTTGAGGTAGATATTGCTCTGCATCTTACCAATGAGAGAAAATGGAAGGTCAGAGAGGGTTGTCATTTGCCCAAGGTTACATAGCTTGTGAGTGGCAGTGCTGGGGATTCATATCCCTTTCATATCGCTTCTTTCTCTATAAACCGTGTTACGTACTCTACAATGACAGTTGGATTTGGGGAAGAGAAGACAAATTCTAAAAAATAAGAACCCCAACTGGTCTCCTTGGGAATACAGTGATTTGTGAGAAATAGTTAAACAGTTTTGGGGTGGGTTACCCTCTGATATCCCAGAAAGTAACATACTCAGATCTAAAGGTGAATGAGATCCATTAAATGTATTGAATGGTTGGGCCTGGTGTACATATTTAATAATCCATAATTATTTTAATTGTTATTCTTATTAAATAATTTATTTAATTTAAATTTTGTTTGTTTATCCAGCCATTCATTCTACAAATATATTCTGAAAGCCAGGCATTGTACCAGGCAAGCATTGTACCAGGCATTAGGGGCACATTGGTGAATATGAAAGGCATGGTTCCTGTCCTCATAGAATTTTAATTCTAGTAAAGATTACAGAAGATAAACAGTAAGCAACCAAAAAATCCCCAAATGCTGCATTATGCTAACTGCAATGAAGCAAAGAGATAGTAGACTAAGTTGACTAAGAAAGGTAGGTATGTAATTTAGATACTATACCAGTTTTGTAGAGTTGATGTAACAAATTACCATAAACTGTGTGGCTTAAAACAACAGAAATTTATTGTTTTACAGTTCTGGAGGCTAGAAGTCCTTACTCAGGGGGTCAGTAGAGCTATGCTCTCTCTGAAGGCTCTGGGGGAAGATCCTTTCTTGTGTTTCCCATCTTCTGGTAGCCCCAGGCGTTCCTTGGCTTGTGGTAGCATAACTCCAGTCTCCACCACCGTCTTCACATGGTCATCTTCTCCCGTCTGTTCCTGTGTCTCTTTTTTTTATAAGGACTACACTTACATCGGGTTAGGACCCACCCTACTCCAGTATGATGTCATGTTAACCAATTACATCTTCAAAGATGCTATTGCCAAATAAGGTCACATTCACAGGTACTGGGGTTAGGACTTGAACATACCTTTTTGGGGGAACACAAATCAACCTATAATAGACACTGTGGTTAAAGAAGGCCTCTGTGAGGAGGTCTTACTGGAAAGATAAGAAGGAATCAGCTATGTGAAGAGACCACAGAAGATCATTACAGGGTGGCAGTCTGGAGCAGGTGACCACACTTGGAGGAGGAAAAATCGGTGGAGTGTTCAAATGAAACTGGAAGGAACAGAATGGGAGAGTGGTCCTTCATGAAGTGGAAGAGATAGGCAAGGACAGACTGCTCAGAGTCATATTAGCCAAGTTAAAAATTTTGGATTTATTTTCAGTGCAATGTATTGAAAGATTTTATACAAGTAGGTGGCGTGATCTAATATATGTTTCTAAAAGCTCATTTTTGCTGCTGTTTGGAGAATGAAGGTGGTAAGGTTGAAAAAGGAAGCCTATTAGAAGTGCATTTCAATAATCCTGTTGGGAAATGATAACCGTGTGGATAGGGGGAGAGCGTGTAAAAGAAGTAAATGTATGCGGAATATATTTTGGAGGTATAGTTGACAGAATTTGCCGTTGGGTCAGATATTGTTGTTGTTAGTTGCTGTCAAGTCAATTCCAACTCATGGTAACCCCACATATGCAGAGTAGAACTGTTCCATAGGGTTTTCAAGACTGTGACATGACATGTCAGAAGCAGTGGCTCTGAGTGGGTTCTAATTGCCAATCTTCCGGCTAGTAGTTGAGCACTTAACCATTTGCACTTCGCAGGGACCTTGTTGGGTTCGATAGGTGGGGGCTAAAGAAAGGCAAGAGTCAAGAATAATTTCTAGAATTCTAATTTAAGTAGTTGGATGGCAGTGACATTTATTGAGATGGAGCTGACAGGACAAGAGGTTTGAGTAGAGAGTTTTCTTTTGGATATGTTAAATTTGAGATGTCGGTGAAACATTCAGGAGAAGATATGATGTAGGTATTTGGATATGCAAGTCTGGAGTTCGAATGATAGGTCTGGACTGGAGATATAAGTTTGACAGTTGTCAGAACATCTATGGCATTTTAAATCCTGGAGAAAGAGAATGTAGAAAGTGAAAAGAAGGATCTCGTGCTCCAGCCTGAAGGAAGTCCAGCATTTAGAAGTCCAGCAAGGAAGGAGGGAGAGCCAGCATAAATAAATAAATAAAGCTAGAAGATAGTATGGTAGGAAGAAAACTAGGAGCTAAGGAGTCATAGAATCCACAAAGTGTTAAGTGTTTCAAGAAGAGGTGTGGTCAACAGTGTCAAATTCTGCTGAGAGGTCAAGATGAGGATTGATCTGGCCACCTGAAAGCCATTGGTGACCTTGAGAAGAGCAGTTTCAGTAAAGGAAGCAGGAACCAGATGGAAACGGACTGAGTAGTAAATATAAGGTGTGAGGGTAAAAAAAATAAACAACACACCCCCACCCCAAAAAAAAACAGTAGATGGCTTGCACAGGGTCAAGGGAACATTCTTGTTGTTTTTGATACTTCCTAAATTGGGAGATGCTAGAACATGCTTACATGGTATGAATGATTTAGCAGAGTGAAAGAACTTGACAGTGCTGTAGGAATGGGGGAGAATCCAAGAAACACAATCTTTAAAAAAGTGAAGGGAGACAGGACCAGAGCATCTGAGAAAGAAATGACCTCTAATACTTTCTTCACTGTAGTAGGAGAAGGGAAAATTGTTGCCGATGCAGGTGGATCTGTAAGTTTGGTAGGGTGTTAGCATCTGATAGCTTTTATTTTCTCAATAAAAGATTGAGGTCATCAACTGATGGTAGAGGAAGAGAAGGAGGGGTTTAAAGCGAGACAAGAAGGTGTGAAATAATCATCTTGGGAATACAGAGTAAGTCTACTAGAGGGACAGCGTAGGGTTGCCAGGCAGCGATGAGTGCCTGATTGAAATGTATCACTGTGAAGTTAAAGAAAAACTCGATTGTTTTGTGACTTTTTCCATTAATGTTCGGCTGCTCAGGATCAGGCTCAGACAAAGAAAGCAGTGTTTATAAGTCCAGCAGAGGAGTTTTGCAAGACAAGTTCAATGGAGGGAGAGAAGGGCAGAGGAGGTGAGGGTATTTGTGAAGAAATTATAATGATAGACCATAGAACATAGGCTGGGGTGGGAAAAAAAGTAAAGCTAGGTAGGTGCTGATAGAAAATGGAAAGGAGTGGAGTCAGAGGATTGGGAGTTCCCATGAAGTCAAAGATTAGTGGCAGAGAAGAAAGTACTTGAGCAAACAAGCCGGAGCAATAGGAAGTGGGTTGGAAAATGGTATGTTTGAAATTGAAAATTGTGATGGGAAATTCGGCAACGATTATGAGTGGTGGTTGCACATGATTGATATAATTGATGTCACTAAATTTTACAGCTGAAAAATGTTGAATTGGCAAATATTGTGTTACAGATATTTTTTTACAACAATAATAAAAAAAAGAAGAATGTGTGTGATCTATTCCAGTGTTACTCCAGCTTGTTCTTTAGAGCTAGACAGCTGTAGATGGTGGTGCTTCTCATGGAACATCATGAAGTATGGATTATTCCACTTAACATAGCTAAATATAAAATTGTTTGCAATATCAGACACCACCTAATATATCTAGTGTCAAGGCTTAAGAGAATGAAATGTAAAGTTAAGAAAACCCTACCCAGTAACTTAGTTTTTCCACATGTTGGTTAAACCAAACCCATTGCCATTGAGTTAATTCTGACTCATGGCAACACCATGTGTTTACAGAGTAGAACTTCTCCATAGAGTTTTCTTGGCTGTAATCATTATGGAAGCAGATCTCCAGGCCTTTCTTCTACAGTTACACTAACCAAACCCATTGCTGTGGAGTTGATTCCAACTCATAGCAACCCTATAGGACAGAGTAAACCTACCCCCTAGGGTTTCGAAGGACGTAATCTTCACAAAAGCAGACTGCCACATCTTCCTCCTGTGGACCTTTCAGTTGGCAGCAGAGCACTTAACCACTATGCCACCAGGGTCCCTTATGGCACCACTGGGTGGGTTCAAACTGGCAACTTTTAGTTTAGTAGTCTAGCACCGTTTGGGCCACCCAGGGACCTATTGGAGAAGACACTCATCCCTATTGCTTATTTGTAGTTTTTGAGCAAGGTGTTGTTCAGTTTCCATGTGTTTGATGTTTTTTTCCTTGCTTTTTCTGTTGTTGATTTCTACTTTTATGGCTTTATGATCAGAAAAGATGCTCTGTAATATTTCAGTGCTTAAGATTTTGTTAAGGCTTGCTTTATGGCCTAATATGTGGTTTATTCTGGAGAATGTTCCATGTGCCAAGGAAAAGAAAGTATATTTGGCTGATGTTGGGTGGAGTGTTCGATATATGTCTATAAGATCAAGTTGGTTGATTGTAGCATTTAGCTGTTCCGTGTCTTTGTTGAGCTTCTTTCTGGATGTTCTGTCCTTCACCGAAAGTGGTGTGTTAAAGTCTCCTACTACTATTGTGGAGCTGTCTATCTTTCTTTTCAGTGCTGTTAGAGTTTGTTTTATGTATTTTGGAGCCCTGTCGTTGGGTGTGTAAATGCTTATTATAGTTATGTCCTCCTGGTGTATTGATCCTTTAATCATTGTATAGTGTTCTTCCTTATCTTTTGTGGTGGATTTTACTTTCAAGTCTATTTTGTCAGAGATTAATATTGCCACTCCTGCTCTTATTTGAGTGTTGTTTGCTTGATACATTTTTTTCCATCCTTTGAGTTTTAGCTTGTTTCTGTCTTTAAGGTGTGTCTCTTGTAGGCAGCATATAGACGGAGTGTGTTTTTTTATCCAATCTGCCACTCTCTGCCCCTTTATTGGTGCATTTAGTCCATTTATATTCAGCATAATTATTGATAGGTATGAGTTTAGTGCTGTCATTTTGATGTCTTTTTCTGTGTGTTGTTCAGTTTCTCTGTTCCACTTAATTTTCTGTGCTGAGTCTTTTTTCTCTTTTGGTTTTTTTAAATTTTTTTATTGTACTTTAGTTGAAAGTTTACGGAACAAGTAGTTTCTCATTAAACATTCAGTACACATATTGTTTTCTGACATAGGTTAACAACCCCATGACATGTCAAAACTCTCCCTTCTCGACCTCGGAGGACCTTTTTTTTGGTGAAAATATACACAGCCAAAGTTACACCATTTTGAAAGTTTCTACATGTACAATTCAGTGACGTCGATTACATTTTTCCAGTTTACTGCTATTCTCACTATCCTTTTCCAAATTATTCCATCACATTGTCTTCAACTCACTGCCTCCTAGGCTTCGCATCAAAACTTTTGAAGTGCTGTTGTCAGTTTGATCTCACAGAGATAATTGTTTTTGTTTTTGTTTTTGTACTTTAGATGAAGGTTTGCAGAACAAATAGTTTCTCATTAAACAGTTAGTACGTATATTGCCCTATGACAATGGTTAACAACCCCATGACATGTCAACACTGTCCTTTCTCAACCTTGGGTTCCCTATCACCAGCTTTTCTGTCCCCTCCTGCCTTCTACTTCTTGTCCCTGGACTGCTGTGCCTCATTAGTCCCGTTTTGTTTTATGAGGCTGTCCAATCCCTGGCTGAATGGTGAACTTTGGGAGTGCCTTCACCACTGAGCTAAACAGGTGTCCGGGAGCCATACTCCCGGGGCTTCTCCAGTCTGTCAGGCCAGTAAAACTGGTCTTTTTTTTTCCTGTGAATTAGAATTCTGTTCTACATCCTTTACCAGCTCTGTCCAGGATGCTCTATTGTGATCCTGGTCAGAGCAGTCAGTTGTGGTAGCCGGGCACCATCTAGCTATAGTGGACTCAGTCTGGTGGAGGCCATGGTAGCTATGGTCCATTAGTCCTTTGGACTAATCTTTTCCTTGTATTTTGTTCTCTTTATTTTCCTTTGCTCCCGAAGGGGTGAGGCCAGTGGAGTATCTTAGATGCCTGCTCACAGGCTTTTAAGACCCCAGATGCTACTCATCAAGGTAGAATATAGAACACTGTCTTAGAATGGGCCACATAAACCAGAGACTTCATCAGCCTGAGACCAGAAGAATGAGATGGTGCCCCGCTACCACCAATGAATGTCCTGACAGGGAACACAGCAGAGGGTCCCTGATGGAGCAGTAGAACAATGGGATGCAGAACTCAAATACTAGTAAGAAGACCAGACTTAATGGTCTGACTAAGACTAGAGGCGGCCCAGAAAGCATGGCCCCTGGTCTCTCCATCCCCCAGAACTAAAACAATTTCTGAGGCCAACTCTTCAGACAGGGATTGGACTGGACTGTGGGACATAAAGTGATACTCGTGAAGAATGTGCCTCTTAGACAAGTAGATATAAGAGACCAAAGGGGCGACTTCTGCCCAGAGGTGAGAGGGGAAGGCAGAGTTAGGAGCTGGTTGAATGTTCATGGGGAATCAGGGGCAG
>NW_004444030.1:8513181-8515165 GCF_000243295.1 Trichechus manatus latirostris | reverse complement strand
CTATGACACTGTCCATTTCTGAAATCTTGTTGTTTATCTTTTGGATTTCTAATTGTTGTTTTTGTATAATTTCTAGTTGTGAATTTATTTTAGCATTTTGTTCCTGTATTATTTTCTTGAATTCTTGTTTTTTTGCTGTATTTTCCATGAATTTGTCTGCCTTTTCCATGAATTTGTCTATTTTTTCCTCATTTTTGTCTGCTTTTGGCTTCAACTCTTTAACAATTCTTAATATTAGAGATTTGAATTCCGTATCAGTTAGGTCTTGTGCCTTTTCTTCTACTGGAAAGTCATGTGGTGTTTTATTTTGGACACCTACTGGAACCATCCTGTCCTGTTTTTGTAAATGTTTTGATATTGTCTGCTGTGTTTGGGGCATTCAGTGCTCATTTTCCTCGTTTATTGATTGTAGATTTGCTTGTTTCATCATGCTTTTTTGTTCTATTTGGTTATGTCTGAGCAGGTGGGCTGTGCACTCTTTGTTGTTTGCTTGTCTGTGGGCACGATAGTTTTCACCTCCTTCTCCAATGGGCAGGGTCAGTCACTCAGCAGGGCAGGTCCAGCTGAAGGGGAGTTGCCGGGATGGGTTGTTTGTGGCACGTACCAGTGCTGACAGTACAGATCAGGAATCAGTGCAAGGCAGGTTCCAGTAGGCCATTCCTGTGCTGCTTGGAAGTGTGATGTTCAGTGCACGGTGCAGGTCAGCAGGAATGAGGGGGTACAATGTGATGTGTGGAGCTAAGATGGGTATGAGAAAGATAAGAGAGAGGAGAGAGGAACAGGAGCCAAAAACATAAACACACACAAAAAAGAGTGCTAAGGGAGCTTGCTATTGGAATGGAGAGATGGGAGACTGAGAAATGGGGAAATACAAAAATGAAAAAAAGAAAAATGGTAAAAGAAAAAAAATGAATAAATCAAGAAACTGGAAATGAAGAAGGCCAAAAAGGGAATAAGAGAGAGAAGAAAACAAAACACAACACCAAAAACAAACAAACAAGAAAAAAGAAATGCTCCCAATGATGTCCCTGTGCATCTGCGCAGAGTAAGGGAGTAGCTTCCAAGCCATGTGGTGCTACCCAGCTAGAATGGGCTCCAAAGCCGAGAAAAGAAAAAGAAAACAAACAAATCAAAACAGAACAAATCAGAGTAAACAAATAAACAAACAAAAAAGCCACAGGGGTCCCACCAGCTTGGTGCCACAGTCCAGGAAGCAGTTACACAGTTGAATGGTGTTTCGCAGCCTTTCAGGAAGAAGCAAAGATGGTGCACAGAGCCAGGTATTTACAAGAAAGGAAGGGGAAGTGGTGAGAGGTAAGGAAGAAATCTAAAGAAGCTGGAAAAAAGCAACACCAGCAGCCAACAAATGGCACTCAGGGAGCCGGCCAGTGCAAGCGGGTGGAATGCAAGCGGCACTGGGGGGAAGCTTGTGCTTCACAGCCAACAGACTGTGGCTGCAGGAAGCAGAAGAGGCTAAGTGGGGGGTGAAGAAGGCTGGGAGGTGGGAAAGTCTATATCGCTGGTTACCAGTTGTTCTGTCTCCTGCTGGAAGCTCCATGAAGCTGCTTTCTAGTACCCCCCATTTGCTGATCTCTGATAGGGCCCAAAATGGCAGATCCATGCTGCGGTAGCTGATAAGGGACCTCTGCATGTATCTCTCCTTGCTCTCTGTTCTCGGTCAGTTTCTTATTCCATTCAGTGCTTGGCTGAGTTCTTTATGTCTTCATTTCATGCTAAGGGTTTCAGGATTGATGTGTGACTCTGTTTGACTTAGTTTTTCTGATCTTTGCTGCAGAGGGATGGCGTGGTGCTTCTCACTACAGCACCATGTTGCCTGGAAGTGTGTCGTTTTTCTTTATGTATTTTCTTTTCATCTTTTTCATTGTTGTTGATTTTGTGTTTGCTGAGTCTTTATATTTTTCTGGTTTTTTATTTTGACTTCTAGGGTTGCTAGTTTCCTTTGTGGTTACCTTAATATTTACCC
>NW_004444030.1:8499527-8512231 GCF_000243295.1 Trichechus manatus latirostris | reverse complement strand
TGGATTTCTGATTGCTGTCTCTCTATGGATTGTTGCAGCCTGTTAAATTTGTCATTATGCTCTTCTGTAACCTTTGTAACGTCCTCTATTGCATGTTCTGCATTTTGCTTAATTTCCTTCCTAATTTCTTGAAGACTTCTTTATATTAATCTTTTGTATTCTGCCGCTGGTAATTCCAAGAAATGTTCCTCCTCTGGAAAATTTCTGGACTCTTTATTTTGGGAGCTTGCTGAAGCCATCATGGATTGCCTCTCTATGTGACTTGATATTAACTGTTGTCTCTGAGTCATCAATAAGTTATTATATTTATTTATTTTATGTTTGCTTACTGTGTCCTAGTTTCTTGTTTTGTTTTGATATGCCCAAGTTGGCTGCTCATATGAGCTAGTCTGATTACTGGCACCTTTGAAGCTCTAATGTCTTGTTACCAGGTGGTTAGATCTGTTACTAGGTATGTGAGCTCAGGAGTCCACCTACTCCTCCTGTATGGATTCAGCTCATGTGCCCAGGTAGATAGCCACCAAGTGTGTGGTGTAGGTTCTCACCTACAGTCCTAGACAGGCATGGATGATTGGCGTAGGCACAGGCATCTGGCTGCAGCAGGGTGACACACTCTGAGCAAGGCAGGGGGCTGACAGTCACTCCCAAATGTCCAGGAGTAAAGCGTGTCCCTGTTCCCTAGAGAGCGTAGTGGGTGGGTTTTGCAGCCTGACTATGAGCACCTAATGCTGTTCGTTGTAAGCACTGGGGGGGGGGGATCTGTTATTCATGGGCCCCTACAGCAGGTGGCTAGGTGGCATGGGTGGAGCTACCAGTCCTCAGGCCGCTGTTGTGGGTAGGTGAAGTCCCTGCTTAATGGGCAGAGCAGTGTCAAATGTAAAGAATCTGCCACTTCACAGCTGAAATGGTTGAAGTTAGAGTTCCAGTATATACCCTGTTGTACTGCGGTAATGAAGACCTATGCTGTTGAGATGGGCCCACACAAGTCTATGCAGATGGAAAGACATTCAAAGTCCCTGGATCCCTTATGCCTGTGCCTACGCAAAGGAGCTGTGCCTATCCTGGGTTCCTGGCTCAGGGGAACCAGCAGTTTATTTTTTCCCTCTCTTTGTTAATTTGTTCACTCTCCAAGGCAGGGAGAATGGCTCCAGGAGTGTGACGGATCCTACTTCTGGCCCAGGGGACTCGGCAATTGCTGAAGCTGGTCCATGACCCAGTGCAGAGCAAGGAGTGGGGAGGAAAATGGGAGAGAGTTTTTTTCCCTAAGGGGTATGTTTTTAATCCGTGCTATAAGCCGTACGCAAGTACTTATATTTTGCTGATGAGGGCTGCTTCTTACTGGTTCCAGGTGGCCGTGTAGACTCTCTGGCAGAAAATGTGCCTCCCGAGCACCGCCGCTTGCCTGCCTCACCACTCACCCATGAGCTGCTCAGGCCTGAAGGGCTCAGGCTCTCGCCAGGTCTGGTCTGGCAACTCCTCGCTGCTTCCGAACCATCTCTCCCTCCCCCTGCCACTCAGTCCACTTCCTCAACTCTGCCTTTGATGTTCAGGATTCCCAGATTTCTATATATAATCAAATCACTTGTTTTTTCAGGTGTTTGTTGTACGAGGGTCCACCAGAAGCGTCTGACTACTCTGCCATCTTGGCCCACCTAAAGATTCCCTATTGCTTATTTGTAGCTTGAGAGTGGTGTATCCCTGCTGCTCACCCAAATGGGTCTCCAGGGCTCTGAGAGGAACAGGAGAGGATCCCGGCAAAGGAGGGGGAGGACTGAAGGGCTATACCCCAAGGGCTTGCTAATAAAGGAAGATAGAGCTTCTTCCTCTCAGTGCTCTAAAAAGAGTGTCTGAAAAGGGGTTCCAAAACACATTAGGCCAGTCTTAGTTTTATTTCTATATAGATTAAGGAATCACTCATGAGAGCATCACACAATTGCTTGAGTCTTTATACCCAGCACATTTTTTATGGTTTTATTATCCAACTTCTTTCTTTCTATTAATGAGTGGTGTAAAAATTCCTTAAAGTGAGAAACACTTGCGTCCGTGCCTCAGAAGCAGTGAGGAAACGGGGAGTCAGAAAGACTTTGTCCTCCTCCACAGATAATTTCAGGGAGTGCTGGAGAGTGACTTTTGTGGGCTAACTTCAATCATTTACAGCTCATTTCTATTCTCCTTGTTCCACTCAAATGGCTTATCTGAGCCAAACACTCTGTAAAATGAAGCAATTAAAAAAGAAAAGAAGCCTATTTATTGCGTATGTGGACAAAAGGAAAGGATAGAAAAGGCACCAGTGGCCCAGTCCTAGTTGTTTATTCTGGGCCCCTGAGTAAAGGACTCTCACAGATTCAGGTTTACAACAGACTCATGTAAGAGGCTGATGAGGGCCAGAGGAGAAGTATTGAATCCTGCCAGGAGAAGTCTAACACCAATCACAGCCACGCAGGATACAACCAGGGCTCAGATCTTTTATATATGCCTCTTCCTCAAACCCTAACTACAATTTCACTTCTGGCGATGTTCAGCAAATCAAAAAATATTCTTCTGCTGGGTCATATGAACCATACAAAATTGTTTTTGAGCTAATGATACTCTTGGAATCACTATTTGAAGCTTTGGCAATGGCATGGCCTTGATTTGGGTCTTTTCCCAAGGGACAAAATATTCACAGAGAGGAATCTCATGCACAGAGTGCACAGAGAGAAACTTCTTCACCTTGTTCCCCCTAACCCCCAAGGTAAGATATTCATAACAATGATTAGAATTCTAAAAAATATATCCTTTGTTCAGAGAAAGAAAACCCCAAGAGGTAGAGTAGGCTGTGACAGCTATGTAAAGGGGCAAAAAAGCAAGCTAAATCCCTGGAGTCTGCCAGGAGGAAGGGAAGCCAGTCTGAAATGGAGCTTCACTAGCAGGAGGTTTCTTGACGCTCTTCTGACAATAATTATGATGATAATTTGTGGAATGTATGTATCGGAGACTTGGATATGCCGCACATAGCAAATCTGAGAAGTAATGTCTTTTTCAACCTCCATAAGAAAAGGATGTTACCACAATGTTAGAACATTGTCTAAAATGTTCTTTGGGGAAGCCCAGTGAACTGAGTGTCTAAACCTTGAGGGAAATGATGGAAAAATCTTAGAAGGTGATGAGAGTTGGGATCAATGGGAAGGGGCTCTTTGTACGCCAGTCAGTCAGAGGTTACTGCTGCCACCACCAAGGGAGAGAAAGAGGGCCACCCTCTCCTTTGGACTCCTGGCTTCTTGGCCCAAACTTTATCACAGCTCCTCCACCATACGG
This sequence comes from Trichechus manatus latirostris, assembly GCF_000243295.1. NCBI lineage: Eukaryota > Metazoa > Chordata > Mammalia > Sirenia > Trichechidae > Trichechus > Trichechus manatus. Next base: position 8,508,934 of record NW_004444030.1, on the reverse strand, counting down.
CTTCTAGTACAGACACCATTAATGCCGTGACTGATTTTCCTATGAGACGAGAATATTACAGCCACGCTCAAGTAATGTGGGTTTAGATATATTCACCTCACTTCCTGCTCAGGCCACCAATTGTTCAGGTTTTAAAGTAGCTTAGTACTCATATGCACTTTGGAAATATAAGCTGATACAGCTGTTTTTAGACAGTACTTTGGATGTATGTATTAAAAAAATAAACACCTCAAATCGGGAGCATTCGCTTAGAACCAGCAAATCCTGTTCTAGGAATTCACCCTAGGGAAGTAATTAGGCGTGTGTCAAAAGGTTTCACAGCAAGGATGTTCATCTCAGCGCTATTTATAATCGTGAAAACTTGGAAATAGACTGAATATCCAGCAATAGAGTGTTGGTCAAATAAATTGTGACACATTCAAAAAATGGAATGTTAGGTAACTACTAAAAATTATGTTGTAGAGAAATATTTATTAACATAGAAACTGATTCACAATGTGTCCTAAATGGAAAAAGCAGACTCCTAAATATCATTCACAAAATGATTCTATTTTGGTAACGTATACATTTACGAGTAGAAAAAGATAAACACTAAGATACTAACAGGATTATTGCTGGATCATGAGATTATGAATGTTTATACTTTCTGTTTCCTACTTTGTATGTTCAAATTTTTCTATAGTGAAAAAGTATTGGTTTAGTAATAAGGAAAAAAGTATTTATTTTAAGAAATTTTTCTTAAAAAATTTGAAAATACATTTTCTAAAGCTAGTCACCCTCACAGAATTAACCTCTATTACCAGTTTCTTTGGAGTCCCGGTGGCACAGTGGTTAAGAGCTCAGGCTGCTAACCAAAGGCCAGCAGTACAAATCCACCAGCCGCTCCTTGGAAACCCTGTGGGGCAGCTCTGTTCTGTCCTATAGGGTCGCTATGAGTCGGAATTGACTCAAAGGCAGTGGGTTTGGTTTTTTTTTTTTTTTTTTTTTTTTTTTTTGGTTTTACCGGTTTCTTCGATTCATAGGGACCCCATGTGACGGAGTAGAACTGCCCCATAGGGTTTTCTAGGCTGTAACCTTTATGGAAGCAGATGGACAGGTCTTTCTACCTCAGAGCCTCTGGATGGATTCAAACCACCAACCTTAAAGTTAGTAGCCGAGTGCTTAACTATTGCGCCACCAGGTCTTGACTTGACAACATCTAACCACAACAATAGCAACAACAACAACACTAGTTTCTTGGATAACTTCTCAGTAATACTTTTGTGCATATACAAGCATATGCAAAAAAAAAAAAAATTGTTTTTTTTTTTTTTTTTCCGAAACTGCTTTAAATTAAACCTTTACCCAAGCAGTGGCTGCTGAGGAAGGACACGTACCTCCAGTTATTTTTCAATGACCTCTGACAAGCAGGGCTGGCATGATGGTGAAGAAAGCAAGGCACTTGGCTTGGGGGCAAAATCATGATAAATAATAAGTTAATGTGATATTTCAAAAACCCAAATGAATGCAAGAAATCTGTAAACAACAAAATAGAGACAGGACCAGTACTACATACTAATTTTTTCCTTTTGCTTCAGGCTCCAATATGGATCCTCATAGCACAGCTTGTGACAAGAAAACAAGCGATAACAGGAGAGAATGTTGGGGAGAAAGGGAGAGGAGAAGGTAGGAAAGGGACCCCACCTACGCTGAGCATTCACTCTGTATCAGGCACTGTGGTTGGCACTTGCTATACGTTATTGTTATGAGATGGAACACATGTATGGCGTAGTGGTTTAAGAGCTCAGCGGCTAACCAAAAGATCAGCAGTTCGAATCCACCATCCACTTCCTAGAAACCCTCTGAGGGCGGTTCTACTCTGTCCTATAGGGTCGCCGTGAGTCGGAACCGGCTCCACGGCACCTAGCAGCAACAACATACCACAGTTCCCTCTGGATGGAGGAAGCTCCCCCAGGGTAATGTTCTGATCTTCTGTCTTGCCCCATCTCTTACTCTGCAGGGGTATAGTGTGAGGTATCTATTTGGTGACTTTTGGAGAGGAATTGTACACATGTAGCCCAGTCCCTTCCTCTCTCTTACCTATTGATCTATTCCTTCCCTCCATAAGTTTTCAGGAGCTGACCCCAAGTCAACTACTTCACTTTCTCCAGGAGTTACCTCTCTCTGTCTAGAGGGAAGACTCTCTGGGTGGTGCAGATGATTAATGCATTCAGCTGCTAACTGAAAGGTTAGAAGTTTGAGTCCACCCAGAGGCACCTCAGAAGAAAGGTCTGGTGATCTACTTCCAAAAAAAATCAGCCATTGGAAATCTTATGTAGCACAGTTCTACTCTGACACACCTGGGGTCACCAAGAGTTGGGGTCGACTCAATGGCAACTGTTTTGTTGCCGATGTCGTTTGTTTTATTTTGTTTTGTTTTTTTATGCAGAGAGAAGGTCCCTGGTTGCCATGTTTGTACTGTATGACTCCACCTACTGGCTATAGTGGATTAGACCGGGCGGACAACTGGCCAAGCTGGGTCAATTAGAGTATCTCTTTCTGGACTTTGGAATTAGGATCCAAAAGAGTTAAATTGGTCTGTGTGGAATTAGAACAGAGGGAGAGCTGATTCAGTCCATGTGTCTGGCTGCGCCTCTGAAGGTGAATCCAAGAACTGGGAGATGGCCACCTTCCACTTGCTATGGGGGTTACATAGCAGGTAAACCTCATTGGCAATGAAGCAAATATGAAGAGAGGCACAGAGACAAGAGATGGTGATAGGATCTTCATCACTTTCCATGTCCTGATTCCAGGCCCTTCCAGAGGCCCAGCTGCGTTCCTGCCTTTGTTCTCCATGAGATGCTCCTGTGTACTCATAACAACCAAACCAAAGTAGTTCGTGGGTCAATTCTCACTCATGACGACCCCATGTCAGTCAGAGTAGAACTGTGCTCCTCAGGGTTTTCAGTGGCTGGTTTTTCAGAAGTAGATCACCAGGCCTTTCTTCCAAAGTGCCTCTGGGTGGACTCAAACCACCAACCTTTCAGTTAGTGGCTGAGCATTAATCATTTGTACCACCCAGAAGCTCTGTATCAAAATAAATGTTCCTTTTTCAAGCTTATGCTGTCTCAAGGTAGTGTCTCTTGCTTATACCTGAGGAGTCCTGACTAATACAATCACTAGTGTTAATATCATCATATTATTCACATCCACAGTCATATCATGGCCAAGACCTTGCATGCTTATCTGTCTGCCAGATTGCTGTCCTGTGCTTTGCCATCAAACACCCATGGAGTTTTTCATCCTCAGGATGACATGTCTGCCCACCCCCACCCCCGCCCGTGTCAGTTATAAACTCACACCCTACAAATTAAATGGAGCCCTGGTGGTGCAGTGGTTAACAGCTTGGCTGCTAACCAAAAGGCTGGCAGTTCGAATCCACCAGCTGCTTCTTGGAAACCCTATGCGGCAGTTCTGCTCTGTCCTATAGGGTCGCTGTGAGTCAGAATTGACTTGACAGCAGCAGATGAATTAAACAGTACTGTTTTCTATTGTTTGCTTCCAAGGTGAATTAGTCCGTGCAAGCAACACTAGCTGCTGTAACAACTAACCAAACATCTCAGGAGCTTAAGACAATAGAAGTTTATTTCTCACTCACACAAAGCTCAGTGTGGGCGTTCCTGATTGGATATCTATGTAATTGGCTCTTAGTCAGTGACTCAGAGATCTGGGTTTCTTCCAATGTTTGACTCTTCCATCTTCTAGGGCCCCATAACCCTTTACTTCCTGCCACAGGGTTGGAGCCAGGGGTTGAAACCACAGAGAATCACATTGAATGTTTTATGGCCAGGCAGGTCTATAGGTGACAAATATAATTTGTATTCATATTCCACTTGCCAGAGTTCAGTCACATGATTCACCTAGATGCAAAGAGAGCTGTGGAATGTAGTTTGTGTGTCTAGAAAGGAGAGCAGAACTGGTTTTCTGCCATAGAGGAAGGCATAATATCTACCTCTAGGACGAAGCATACTTCTTCTAGTTCTATGACCCTGGAAAGGTTATAGCATCTCTTTTTTCTCATCCTGTAAAATTAGGAGTTACACATCAGTTGTCCAAACTGTGTTCTTTGGAGGGTGTGTTCAAAGAGGTGCCCTAGAGGTAGTGCTGTGCTGAAGCTAGAGCTAGTACTGGCTCCTGAAGCCAACTGTTAAATTTTGGGAAATTTTGCTGGCCTGATGTTAAATGAAGCCATAGTTAAAAATTAAATTACAAGCATATAAACTTACAATTAAATAAATCATATTAAAAACAAAAGATAAGTAATACTCAAAATTCATCACTTCTCAGTTATTTTGCTATATTTTATTTTTATCTGTGCTCTTGAGGTTGGTTACATCAGTTGTATGTTTATGGTGAAAATACGATACAAAGGTGAGCTATTGCTCACTCTTCCCAGCTCTGCATTCACTGATGGTTGCATTGCTAGATTGAAATTGGTAAAAATATTTACACCTGGGAAATCTGAAAATGCTACAAATCAGGGCTCTTCTACCCTAGAGCTAGCTGTTAAATACTTAACTAGTACACAACTTCCCAAGGCCACAGAGAGGGTGTAGAGCGGCGGGAGGCGGGAAAGCTGTGAAATGCCCCAGGACCATGCTTCCTTCCACCCACTTCAGTCAGAGCTGATGTGCTTTTCTTTGTTTTATACATTGGGCTTCTGTGCAAGCTTTTGTTTGGTGAAGATATCTACTGCTTTAAAAAAATCTTATAAAACTGGACTACAAGATTTATCAGGTCCCTTTTTGCCCATTCATTCTTTCCTTCATGCATTCATTTAACCTTTGCTGATGCTAAGATTTTAAAGTATAGACAGGGGAACAGCTTATTTGAAGTCAATTTTGATATTAGTCAGGAGTCCCTGGGTGGTGCAAACAGTTAACACTCAGCTGCTAAGCAAAAGGCTGGAGGTTCAAGTTCACCCAGAGGGGCCTCAGAAAAAAGGTCTGGTGATCAGCCATTGAAAACCGTATGGAGTACAGCTCTACTCTGAAACACATGGTGTTGCCATGAGTTGGAATCGACTCGACAACAACTGGTATAATATTAGTCAATGTTCTGCCCTATTCTGGGAAAAACCAAAGAAAGTAGAATTAGAGTTTATTAAGTGCCTGTAGTTTAGATGGTATCTCAAGTCATTCTCACCACAGCCACAGAGAAAGAAAATGAGATTGAAATAGTTAAGTGATGAGGCCAATGTACACATAGCAAGCAAACAGCAGATCTCCCCTCCGCCTCCAAAGTCCTTGCTTTCCTTACCAGATCTTGTACATTCCATTCAACAAATGTTTACTAGCACTAACCATATGCCCAACGCTTTTCTAGGTACTTAGTCTATATTAATGAGCTCCTAAATAGGAAATGAGAGTTTAGGTTGATTAGGATGAGATTAAGGGAAGCATCTTTCCCTTAGCGCTGTCTGACAACCAACGCTAGAGCTGTGTCTAAAGCCCATTTTACCTTCTTTCGTTCCTTCAGAATCATACACCATTGGCTTTCAAACTGAGGGCAAGGAGCGAGCAGAACAGAAAATGAAACAGGAGAATGAGGCTTGTGAAAAAGTTAGTCAAGAACCAAGTAGTCCCAGCATTTTGCTCTCTCTCTAAAAACTAGTAGCCCCAGAGTCTCCCTTGTCACCCATGTTTCCGTAACTCCTTCCAGGCTGCGGAGGTGGGCAATTCACCATCCCATCAACCTTGTCTCTCCTCTGGTTCTCCGTTGTTCTCTGACCAGAACCCATCAAGACCCGGTGCCAACAGAGGCATTGCTTCGGATTTGCAAAACTCAGGTGAAGATTTGGGAAAAAGAAAAAAATCAGTTGAGTTCTTTGGTCTCTGAAAGTAAAAATCAAAAGAGCTTCTACTCCTGTGTCCCAAGTAGCTGGAGCAGTTGCTGGATAATGGTGACCTATGTCTACTGAGTGTACAGAATCTCTGAGTGGTGCAAACAGTTAATACGCTCAGTTGCTAACCAAAAGATTGGAGGTTCAAGTCCATCCATAGGCACCTGGTGATCTACTTCTGAAAAATCTGCCATTGAAAACCCTGTGGAGCACGGTTCTACTCTAATGCACACTGACTGGGTTGCCGTAAGTTGGAACTGCTGGCTGGCTGGGTGCACAGAGCAACACAGGTTTCCCCCACTATCCAAAAGTGGAATGTTCCTATGAAACCTTTCATAAGCCAACCAAAATAGTACAAAGTAAAGAAGCAATTACCATTAATTTATATGGAAAAAATTTTGAGCATTCCCAGACCCAAAATACAACCTATCAAATCATACCAAGTAATACATAAAACCTAATATAACACTAACATCAATCCACTCAAGCAATAGACCTTCCATTTTATCCATTACTGGATGCCAACTAAAAGAGGCCACTTTGCTACTAGCAGAACACATAGTAATTTCGGTAGCTTTCAAGATTCTTCCTCTCTGCGTGTAAATAGTATGAATGGTGGATGCAGGTAAATTCAATGCACGCACATGTCTTTATTTTGTTCACCAGGATCAAAACGTTTAGTTATGTCCAGTTTTATGCTAAGCATAACACCCTTATGAGCTCTCTTAGGCTTTTCTAATACATTAGTACACATCTTGCTAATGGATGCACAAAATAAATTGAGATAAAGCCCAGATGCTTACAGACACAGTTCAAAGCTGTGGCGGCTTGACACTGAGATGCTGAGTGTAGTTCCCGGGGAAGGAGCTTGATGACACCACTCTCCCTGCTTGGGGTGCATGCGGCCTCTTTAATGGCTAGCTGCAAAACAAATGCTGAATGCTATTTCCACTTTTTGCCTTTTTTTGTAAAAGTGAAAATTCTCTACAGATTTCTTTTGGTTATCGAAAACTGGTACTAATGAAGGTCTTTCGTAAAAGCAAAGCCACGTAAAGTGAACTTTCATAAAGCAAGGGATACCGGTATGAGTCCGTTTAAGAGAGGGAAACATTAAAGATCCCACTGTTAGTGTTGGGACTGAGTCTGGAACCCAAACTACTGGCTCCCTTTCCAGTGCTCTTTCCCCCATGGCTTCCTAGAGAAGTAGGGCCAGAGAGCAGGGGTTGAGCAGTAGGTCCAGGAGCTCCTGTCAGCTCCCTGCTCCCTGCAGTGGGGAAAAGCATCAAGCAGAACCACATAGCATTCTTCTCTGCACTCGCTGTGAGCCTCAAACCAACTCCAGAAGTTCTTCCCCCAATCTTTCTTGCTTTTGTCCTCTTCCTACCCAGCCCCACCACACACCCTGATTTGAGGACTCCTGATAGTCAATGACTAGATCTCTCGTGGTGCAATGGTTAAGCTCTCAGCTGTTAACTGAAAGGTTCGAGGTTCAAACTCATCAGCCGTTCCATGGTAGAAAGATGTGGCAGTCTGCTTCAGTAAAAATTACAGCCTTGGAAACCCTATGGGGCAGTTCTACTCTGTCCTGTAGGGTCACTATGAGTCGGAATTGGCTTGACGACAGCGGGTGTGGTTTTCTTTCTTGGTTTGTTTTGACAGTCAAAGCAAAATGTGGCTCTTCCTTCCAGACATGCCAGGTTCCTTAAAAAAACAAAACCAAACCCTTGCCATCGAGCTGACTCCCACTTACAGTAACCCTATAGAACAAAGTGAACTGCCCCAAAGGGTTTCCAAGAAGCGGCTGATGGATTTGAACTGCCAACCTTTTTTGGTTAAAAGCTGAGCTCTTAACCACTTCATCTTTAGGATTGTGGAGTTCTGTATGAATTCACCCAAGCTCAACCAGCCCACCACACCTACTTTCTCTTCCCCCAGGTTACCAAGACTTAACCAATGCTGTCTCTTCCAAGGGCAGGTGGTGAGGCAGAAAGACTCACCCTGTGAAGTCCTTTGAGGAAGGCAATGGAGAGGGAGGAGTCCCACCTCAAAGCCTTTCTACCCTTTGCCCCTTATGGTAGGGTAAAATGGGACATCTCCACTCTAATTTGAAAAATGGTATTTGGGAACAATACCCTTAATTATCATTAAATATAAAGGAGCTTTGCAATGTAGTCCAGAACAGGAGGAAGGAAATTTTCACAAGAAATAGAGATGAAATTAAGTTGCTGAAAAGAATAAAATTTCCCAAATGTGGGTTGTTGGAATGAAATTAATCCCTATTGTAAGGAGATGTGTTTAACTTAGGGGATGTTAGGAGGAAAATAAGCCACTGCTCAAAATGCATATTCCCTCCAACCCTACCACCATCTCTTCCCCAATTCATGGGACCAGGATTCTCTCTTCCCTCCCTACCCACCCCTCCCTATGAAGGCAGCAATTACTGAGGCCACAGTTCACCATTCCCTGTTACCAGTTAAACCAGTTGCCATTGAGTTGATTCCGACTCATGGCGATTCCATATGTGTTAGAGTAAAACTGTGCTCCATAGAGTTTTCAATGGTTGATTTTTAGGATTTAGATCACTAGCACCTTCTTCCAAGGTGCCCCTGCGTGGACTTGACCTCCAACTTTTCAGTTAGCAGCCAAGCACACCACCCAGGGACTGCCTCCCTATTACAGAGCCAGCAAATCGTAAGCTGAAGAGAACAGCCATTGGCCTGCAGTGGACACCAAAGACTGTAACTTGGCCAGAGAAAATGAAGTTCTTAACTGACATGTGCTTTTCTTTTTCCATAGGAAGGCGTCAGGTCCAGGGAAAAAGACATAAGGCCAGGATACCAGAGGAAGAATGGCTTAGAAAAGAACAGGGAGGAGGGGAAGGGCAATATGGTCAAGCTGGAAACCCACCCAAGGCCTCAGAGCCCTCACATGGAACATCTCCTCAGAGAGCTTGGCAGCAAGGCGTCACTCAACTGTGGAACAAGGGAGCTGGACAACTAGACCAGGGTCATATCATCTGATTCCTGAGTGAAAAGCTGCTTAAACTTCCTTCCTGGTCCAGTGGGTGCATTCTTTAGGAAAAAGAGGTGAGGGAATATTTGCACAGGCCGGGGAGAGATGATGCCCTTCTCCCTGGCAGAGTGTCACCTCCACTGGGCAGAGAGAAGCACCAACCTGTAGCAAACAACTCAGCTGGAGAAGTAAGAAAGCTCATCGCCCAACTTCTCCCTCCGTGGAGGTGGGGGCCAGACACAGACATCGAGGGAAGAGATAAAACGGTTACAAATCCAAGTCACCAATGACAGTCACCAAGAGAGTCACTGTAACAATCAGGATCCCAACAGGAAACACATAGCACAGTCAGGTTAGGATAATTTTTTTTTTTTTTTATTGTACTTCAGGTGAAAGCTTACAGAACAAATAGTTTCTCATGAAACAGTAGTACACATATTGTTTTATGACATTTGTTAACAACCCCACAACATGTCAACCCCCTAACTTCTCAACCTTTTTTTTTTTGGGAAAA
>NW_004444030.1:8450286-8491286 GCF_000243295.1 Trichechus manatus latirostris | reverse complement strand
GGATTGTTGTATTCTCTGTTCGGCTTAGTTTTTTGGATCTTTGCTGTGGAGGGATGGTGTGGTGCTTCTGCCTAGAGTGCCATTTGCTGGAAGTCTCTCCAGGTTAAGATAATTTAAGGAGGGTTCAATGAAAGATTGTTTACAAAAATGTAGGCAGGGCATAGGGGAAAGGGATAACGCAGTAAACCAAAGGGATAAAGGAAGGGCCAGTGAGTAGAACCCAGAAGGGCAGAGTTAGCAGAGAGGGCTGCCTTGAGAGGAGCAGTGGCTTTTGGTCAAGGAATGTGGCTAGCCTAAGGCAACCCTGCAGAAAAGGGCCCAAGGGGGTACCCTCACCTTAGACTCCCTTTCCCTCCCATCAACTGCCAGGGCTCCCCATTGGTCAAACACAAAAGAAAGATAGAGGGCATGGAGCCCATTGATGTGGTCCATCAGGCCAGCTCCTGGGGGTAAGCATAGGACAGAGAAGGCTGGAGAGTGGATCTGGCAGGGCAAATGCAAAGTATCTAACCTGACCACCAGTACCCACGAGAGGGTGCCTGTGTGTCAGGGGTCCTGAGAGGGGCAGCTGGGCTGTAACAACAGATAACTGTTCTACACTTTTTTCTGCCTCCTCCTGATCTCGAAACCCACCTCCACACACGTGCAAGCACACCACACAAACACACACACACACACACGTGCACTAACATGCACATATGTATACATGTACACATATACATAAGCATACACATGCGCACACACACCACACTTAATCACAGTCTGCAGGGGCTCCTCCAGCTCATTCAGAAATTATAGGAGATAAAGCCAACAGAATTTAAATTAAGACAAGAAAAAAGAAAGGAATGATGGCAGACTTCTCTCATTGCTACTATTTTAAGAACCTGGACAGAAAATGGCAGAAAAGAGAAGAACATTCCCCTGAGGGCAGGGAAGCCGAGCAAAGAGGTTGCTCCATTATTGGAAGAGAAAGAGGCTGAGGAGGGTGATTGGAAAGTTGGGACTGCCGAGGCCACACTCCACAAGGGAGGGCAAGGGAAGCCCTCCCCCCGATCCTCCACCCTTCTAGCCCCCCATTCCCACCCCTCCTCTCTCACCCTGGGAACTGAGCATTGGAGGAAAGGAAGGCATAGTGCACCAGAAGGTAGATGTTGACCTGGCTTTCCACCTGGGCCACTTTTCCATCCTGACTTTCTAGATGTGTGACCTTGAATGTGTTCCTCAAGGCCAGCTACAGACTATGGAATGTAATTGTGCAAATTAGAAAATGATATCGCCTTTGGGCAGATAAATTAAAAAAGAAAAGAACTTCTTCTGGTGGGATGTAGCTCCTCAGGGTCCCTGACTTGGCAAAGGTGTGCGGCTGGATTGCCACTCTGCACCTGCCTCCCTCAACAGGGTGCCTTTGTGCAGTGTCCTAACTGCCCAACTGTATGCAGGCCAGTGTCACTTCACATCTGTACACCTCAGCTTTTCCTCACCACAAGTAGGCATAATGTCTGCAAAAAAGGGAGATCCAGTGCAGGAGACAAAATGAACTGAGAGAAGCCAACATTTAAGGAGGGAAGTAATTTAGAGCCAGAGGACACAGCCCACCCAGGACAAAGACTGGAAGGAGTGTGGGGTTCTCTGCCACACATGAGAGGTCAGTGAAGGCCGATTTCTATTGAAATCTTAAAGTAGGAGGCTGGAGGATTTAGGGATATCCAGCTGCTGAATTCAGCGTTAAATTATTATTATTGTTATTGTTATTTCTTGATACAGAAGCTGACTAGCTCCTAGTACTTCCTGATCATTGCAGAGTAAAGATCAAAAGTTCTGAGGTCCCATCACGGCCAGCTACTAATTGATCTATGGTAACTCTCCCCCAGTTTCCTCAACTGTAGAAGGAGGTAAAGTGGAACACCTTTTTCACAAAGGTATTATCAGAGTAAAGTGAAATAACACATGTGAAAATTTTTTGCGACCTACATGGCGTCATATGGCTTCTTGTTGTTAGATGACAAATTGCTGCTCTGTCAGCTTTGTCCAGCCCCTATCTGGGGTCTATCTTGTTCCGTTTGTCAGACCTTCACTGTCAGCTCATGAAGTACATTTCCGCTGTCTTCCCTGCAAATAGTCCAGGGAAAGAAGGCTCATGTTCCAACAGAAAAACTTCAGGTTAGACTTAAGGAAGAACTTCCTGACACTGGAGCAGGCGAGTAAATAAGTAAAATGGGAGGGAGGGGTAGGGTCTTTCCAAACAGGAGTGAGACCCTCATCTGCCGAGGAAAGTGCTTTAGAAGTATGTTTGGATTTACTCCTGGGACACTCTAAGCCAAAGAGATAAAGGCCGCACTTAGGAGACCCTTTTACATTCCTCTCCAGGCTCTAGAGGTTAATATTTCCATTTAAATGGAAATTGAGTGAAAAATTATTAGCAACTGTTCAAAAAGAACCAAACTACTAGGGGCCATTTTTTGTACTGTACAAACAGAGCTGTCACCGATATTCTACACCTCAAATATGAAGGTGGGTCCTGCTGAAGGTCATCCCTCTGCCAAGGAAGGAGCTAAACCCCCAGGAGTGTTTCATATGGAACACAGACGTTGCAGAGCCAAGACTCCCCTCAGGCCCTCAGAGCCTGTCAGGCTGGGAAAGGGACAGATGCAGACCTCCCCAGAATATCTGCAGAATACGGGCCACACAGGTCCTCCTCTCTCTGGGCACTGCCTGGCGCATAGTAGGTGTCTAATCCATAGTAACTATGACTTCATGAGGTTGCCTTGAGGCTCAAATGTGGAGGTACTGTTGTTAATGAAGGTAAACCTCTTGCCAGTGGGCCTAGACGATTTCCCCAACCATAAAAATGCCTTGTTTCCTCAGCTCAACTTTTTCCCATGTTCATACCTGCTTGTTGTTGTTGTTAGTTGTGGTCGAGTCAATTCCGACTCATGGCCACCCCACGTGTGTAGAGTAGAACTGCTCCATAGGGTTTTCAAGGCTGTGAACTTTCAGAAGCAGATTGCCAGGCCTGTCTTCCAAGGCATCTCTGGGTGGATTGGACCACCAACCTTTCGGCTAGTAGTTGGGTGTTTAACCCATCTGCACCACCCAGTCATCCATCAGACATCCATCAGACATAGCCCAATATAAAGTGTAAGGCCCAACAGGATCCAGAGTGAGGTGTGTTTGGAAGGAGGCTTTGGCCACCTGAATTCCCCTTCTTCTCATATGCATGGGAGTGTCCAGGGGATGGATGGGAGAAGGGGTTCCATGATTCATAGCTAGCATGGAGTTCTCTCATTTGAGGCACTAGGGGCCTCCCCATAACCCTGAGAATGGTCAGAGCAGAAAACTGCAAGAATAGAAAACTCAAAAATCCAGGAAAGGTAGGGTCCCCAAAATCAAAAGTACTGGAGGGTAAAGCCCAGCTCTCAAGCCGAGGCCTGGGGCCAGACCCCAGGGCCAGAACCCCAGGCCCAGGAGAAAGAGAACAAGAGCAGGGGAGTGGACCACCAACAGCAAGGGGTTGGGAGAGTGCTGAGAACTGTGGCTGGTATGTGAGGCTGGCCTTTGTGAGCCCCTGGACTGTGGGAGTGGGTGTGGGGAAGCTCCCTGAAGGGTGGGGTAGAACAGAAGTTGGCCTTTTCAATGAAAGCAACGGGTTCCTATAAATGCCATCAGAGAAGGATTGCAAAACATTTGGTAATACCTGACAAGCTAATAATCTGACACCCCTTCACACTGATGTTGCTTAGCTGTTTGTCAACATTTGTTTAGAGGAGAGCCTCAGCTTGAGAGGGGGAGAGGCGGAGAAGCAGAAGAAATATTGGCAGCTCTCAGCCTCCCTGGTCAGTTTGCTCTAGCCCCAAACACACATGCCCTTCTCATTAAAACAAAAGCCCCATGGTTCATTGGACCCATCCTTCTTAAAAGGCAATTTAGCAGCCATTCATCAAACTTGTCCCTTGGGGTCTCACCCATTACCCCCATATGGTTTATAAAAAATTACTGCCAAGTGTTTAGGATACCCTTCTTGAGAGAAGATTTTTCCATCTTTCCACCTTTTTTAATGATATTTTCATGCCCTTTAAAGCTTGGGGCTCAGGAAACCACCCTGCTGGCCTCCCTCTTTCAGGGTCTGGCAGCAGGTCCACAGAAGTGGGGGAGAACCTGGATTGCCCAGGCCACACTGGTGTCTAGATTCATCCATACATAATGTGTTGTCAGGCTGGGTGCCAGCTGCTAACCCCAGGTGGGGTGTGTTGGGAGTGCCTACACACACACTTGCGTGAGGACCTTGGTAGTTAGGTGGTAGAATTCTCACCTTCTATGCAGGAGACCCTGTCTAATTCCCAGTCATGTGCAGTCACCACCTATCTGTCAGTGGAGGATTTCGTGTTGCTATTATGCTGAACTGGTTTCGGCAGAGCTTCCAGACTAAGACAGACTAGGAAGAAAGGCCTGGTGATCTACTTCCAAAAATCAGCCAATGGATCACAAGGATCCGATCTACAACTGATCATGGGGATAGCACAGGGCCAGGCAGCATTTAGTTCCATTGAACACAGGGTCTTCATGAGTAGGAGGCTAACTTGACAGCAGCTAACAAAACAATAACAACAACAACAACACACACACACACACACATCAGCTCAGGCTGGCTTGAGATCTTAGAAGTTGTGATGTGAGTGTCTTAGTAAACGTATCCTTTCCCCATCCAAGACAAATGTTAACCAGATGATAAAACCAAACACTTCGAGGGACAGAGTAACAGGAGCGGGGGTCTGGGGACCATGCTTTCAGGGGACATCTAGGTCAATTGGCATAACAAAGTTTATTAAGAAAATGTTCTGCATCCCACTTTGGTGAGTGGCATCTGGGGTCTTAAAAGCTAGTGAGGGGCCATCTAAGATGCATCAATTTGTCCCAATCCACCTGGAGTAAAGAGAATGAAGAACACGAAAGATGCAAAGAAAGTATTAGTCCAAGAGACAGAAAGGGCCACATAAACCAGAGACTTCATCAGCCTGAGACCAAAAGAACTAGATGGTGCCCGGCTACCACCAATGACTGCCCTGACAAGGAACACAACAGAGAGTCCCTGGAGAAGGAGGAGAAAAGTGGAGTACAGAACTCAAATTCTAGTAAAAAAACAAGATTTAATGGTTTGATTGAGACTGAAGGGACCTCGGAAGACATGGCCCCTGGACTCTCTGTTAGCCCAAAACTAAAACCATTCCCGAGACCAACTCTTCAGGCAAAGATTAGACTGGACTATGGGACATAAAATGACACTCGTGAAGAGTGTGCTTCTTAGCTCAAGTAGATACATGAGACTAAAATGGGCAGCCCCTGTGCAGAGGTGAGATGAGAAGGCAGAGAGGGTCAGGAGCTGGTTGAATGGACACGGGAAATCGGAGGTGGAAAGGAGGAGTGTGCTGTCACAGCACAGGGAGAGCAACTAGGGTCACAAAACAATGTATGTATAAATTTTTGTACGAGAGACTACCTTGAATTGTAAATTTTCACTTAAAGCACAACAATAAAAAAAAAAAAAGTCCTATGGAGTAGTTCTACTCTGTAACATACAGGGTGGTCATGAGTCAGAACTGGCTTGAAGGCAACAGGTTTGATTTTTGGTTATACTTGTAGAGGTAACCCTGTTTGGAAATAGGGTTTTGTTTTTCATGTTAATGGGGCCATATCTCTGTGCCTTAAACCTAATCACTTCTGAGTTGTGAAAAGAGCAGATTAGACACAGAAGCAAGCACATACTGGGGAAACAGATGCAACCAAGGAGCTCCCGGGCTACTGACAACGAAGACATCGACACAGCCAAGATCCTGATTTGAAATTTTAGCCTCCAGTACTGTGAGAAAAAAAAAATTCCGTTCTTTAAAGCCAAAAAAAAATGTTACTCAGATGATCCCTCAGTGGCTTACTAGCTAATCAGAACCACAGGGACTGGGGACCAGGATTTGTCTCACAGAATCAGCTGAGTGGCTGGTGGTATGTAGTCCAAACACTCCAGTGATTGGCCCGACCTTGAAGTTGTCTGCTCCTCACATCTCTAAGGCTGGTCCAGCCCAGGCTTTCTGCAGGGCAACTTGACCAGAAAACTCTTGGGAAGCTTCTCTCAATGAACACTTCCTGCCTATCTGCTGAGGATTAGAAGTGACTTCTGGGATAATGTTTTTTCCACACAGCGTTCCAGGAACAAGAAAGTTAATTAGAAGCGTAAATCTTCTTGGTTTTCTTTCTTCCTTTTTTTTTTTAAGAAAAAAAAAATACTTCACGACCATCCTTTTCAAAACCTATTAGAGGTAAAATCAGGAGTTAGGATCCTTGGAGAGAGTCCAGCAAACTCAGTTTGTGATGAACCTGTGGAAAGAGTAGGGAATGATATACTGCCTCTCTCTTCTCTCTCTCTATTCGAGGGAATTACAGTGTAGAAACTGGCTAGCTGGCTACCATAATCTGTCTTCTTTCCCTCAATTGCAGGGCACAAGTCTGCAGTTGCCCTGTAGAAACACTGACGCTACCCTCTCCTCACCATCCATGCAGGAAACAGGGTTCGATTTGTTGCCAATGCACCTCATACACAACCACTACCCATCTGTCCGTGGAGGCTTGCCTGTTGCTATGCTGCTGAATAGGTTTCTGTGGAGCTTCCAGACTAAGACAGACTAGGAAGAAAGGTCTGGTGATTTACTTCTGAAAATCAGCCTATGAAAAACCTATGGATCACAATGTCACCTATCATGGGGAAGGTGCCGGACAGGGCAGTGTTTCGTTCCTTTGTGCATGGCATTGCCATGAGTCAGAGGCCAACTCGGCAGCAGCTAACAACAATAGTAACAACCCTCTCCAAGAAACTTCTCCTGGCTCCATCTTCTGTTTGGAAACTTTTCTGTTTTCATATAATTTCCTATTTTCAGCCCAACTCTCTCATATCTGAACTTGGCACCTCTTCCCAACTCCCTTAGCTTGACAGTTCAACTGGGTGATCTTGGCTCTGCTTTTTGTTTGTCTCCATTTCGGTCTTCTGGGACCTTCCTCATTCCCACCTGGTCTGGGTTCATTGCAGTGCAGGCAACCACCACATTTTTTTTTGTTTGTTTTTACTGGTAATGCTTCAATAGACTCATACTGATCTCCAGTTCACAGTCTTCCTTTCCTACGCTCACCAATCTATTCCCCACAATGCAACCAGAAGCACACATTGGATCGTTTAGTCTCCAATGGCTTACCATTGATCTTAGTGTGACAAGGACAACAATTAGTCATGTGTGACTATTTCTCATTTCTACCCCCTTCTTCTCCTCATCCCTTCCTTGACTATCTGGAGCCCAATCAATTCCTGCCTCTTTTGTGATGCAGACTCCAAAGAATGGGGAAGTAGCAGGGCAGGAGGGAAGGCTTAGACAGATAGTCACATTAGATCCACACTATACAGGCTAGAAGGAACACTGGTGGTGCAAACAGTTAAGTGCTCAGCTGTTAACCAAAAAGTTGGTGGTTTGAACCCACCAGCAGCTCCATGGGAGGAAAACCTGGTGATCTGCACCCATAAAGATTACAGCCTAAGAAGAAATTCTGTGAAGCAGTTCTACTCTGTCACATGGGATCTCTATGAGTTAGAATCAACTCGATGGCACCCAAGAACAACAACACAGGCTAGGGGAGAGGGGCAAGGAGAGAAGGAGGAAGGAAACCAAATGAGTAGGGCTGGAGAAACAGTTAGGGATTTGGGGTGTCAGAGGCAGCTGTGGGGAGTGAGACAATTAAGGAGAAGAAAGGGGGCCTTCTGAGAAGTGTTACTGTGGGTTGTGAAATGAATCCCGCTTAATGTTCTTTAAGAGATGTAAGTAAAGCCTTAAATTTTATTTGGTGTTTGGCTTGCACTTCTCTGAATGCAACTCTATATGGAAACTAAGCTACATGTTGTTGTTAGGTGCCATCAAGTCGATTCCGACTCATAGCGACCCCATGAGACAGAGTAGAATGGTTCCATAGAGTTTTCTTGGCTATAATCTTTATGGGAGCAGATCGCCAGGTTTTTCTCCCATGGTGCCACTGGGTAGATTCAAACCTACAACTTTTCCATTAGTAGCCAAGTGCTGAACTGTTGCATCACCAAGGCTCCTTTAAGCAGTATGGGACCATGACTTTTTTCACATTACATCAGGACGAATTCTAAACTCCACAAAAGGCTAACCAGATCTTGTATGATCTATCCCTTGCTAAATCTCCAGACTCATCTCTCACCACTCCCCCAGTCATAGTTTAATTAATTTCAGGTCCTTTAACAGGCCAGGGTTTTCTCCCTTCTGGGCCTTTTTTGGAGCCCTGGTGGCACAGTGGTGAAGAGCTATGGTTACTAACTAGGAGGTCAGCAGTTTGAATCCACCAGCCACTTCTTGGAAGCCCTATGGGGCAGTTCTACTCTGTCCTATAGGGTCAATTTGAGTCAGAATTGACTCGACAGCAACAGGTTTGGTTTTGGTTTGGGCCTTTTTATTACCTCTGTCTGAAATTACCTCCTATTCCTTTGCTTCCTATCCCCTAACCAATTCCTCCCTCAGTTAGGGTTTTAGCTTAGCCATCACTCCTCAACTTCCCAAATCAAAGTTCCATGTCTTCCTTCTGTTTTCCATAGCATCCTGTACTACCCCAACATAGTTCTTTTCAGGACACATCACTATTGTGGATTAATTGTCTTCTCCACTGCATTATAAACACCACAAGGGCAAGACTGTCTATCGCACTCCCCACTCGACCCTCGTCGTTTAGCACAGTGTCTGACACATAGAAAATGCTCAATAAATACCTACTGAATTAATGACTCCAAAGCTGAAGCTTTTTCCAAGATACTGTGCTGACTCTTGACATTCTACAATTCCCTACCCCCACTGCCACTTACATCTCCTTTCTTGACATTTTCAGCCTCTGGAATAGAGAGTTCACCTATCTCCTTCTGCTGGAACAGCAAGAATGGAAACATCCCGGGCTCCTGGCTCATGGCAGGTTGTCACCTGGGGCTCCACCAGCAGGAGCAGCCTCAGCAGAATGAGAGGGGGCTCCACAGAAGCAGAATGCTCCAACAGGCAGGATATTCATCCACCTCTACACAGACTAGAAGCAGAGCCTAACCTCAGTGATGGATTTTGTAGGATTTCCTTTCTCAGGTTGGATCTCACTCCATTTTCCCCAAGTCGTTGCTGTCTCTATAATAAAAAAAAAATTAAAAAAAAAAAAAAAAACATTGCCATGGAGTCGATTCTGACTCATAGTGACCGTATAGGACAGAGTAGAGCTGCCCCATAGGGTTTCCAAGGAGCACCTGGTGGATTTGAACTGCTAACCTTTTGGTTAGCAGCTGTAGCTCTTAACCACTATGCCACCAGGTTTTCTGTCCCTAGAATAGGGCCCATTAATTCATCTCAATAAACAAACATGTTTTGAGTGTTCATTTCCTCGGGTTGTTATAATCAAGTGTTATAAACAAGATGGCTTAAACAACAGAAATTTATGTTTGTTCTGGAGACTAGAAGTCCAAAATCAAGGTGTCAGTAGGACCATGCTCTCTCTGAAAACTCTAGGGGAAAATCCTTCCTTGCCTCTTCCAACTTCTGGTAGTTCTTGGTAGTCCTTGACTTGTAGCATAACTCCCATCTCTGCCTTCTTTGTCACATGGCCATCTTCCCATTGTGTCTGTGTCTCTTTATGTCTCTTCTCCTCCTCTTATAAGGACACTAGCCATATTAGATTAGGGCACCCTACTTCAATATGACCTCATGTTAACTAATCACATCTACAAAGATGCCATTTCCAGGCAAGGTCACATTCACAGGTACTGGGGGTTAGGACTTCAACGATTCAACCCATAATGAGCACTACATGCAGGGCCCCACATTTAGCTCCTGACAGGAATCTTCAGTCTAGTAGGAGAGACAACCACCTAGAGACATAATTAGGAAACATGAAGAAAATAGGGGTCCGGGAGCCTGATAGCATTTCCCTAGCTCCTTGAGGCTTCCCCAAATGACCTCCAGTTTATTCTTTCTCAATCCAGCATTTTCTCTTCTTTTATCACCTTTTCACTGATTTTTCTCTTATATTTCTGCCCAAGACACCTGAGTCCTCCTGCTCATCTAGGCAGTCTTCCGGTTCTCCTCTGGATAATGAGAACCTAAATATACAAATGTCCTCCTGGGAGGTGTTGCCTTCAGGCTCTGCCCTTGGATGCCCTGGTCATTCTTTGCTTAGAGGGTAGTGGCCTAGTGGAGCTCCAGATTCAAGCATCCGAAGATGATGGGCTATGTGACCTAGGAGGGGGTCCCAGCGTGTCACTTTGGATTTTATATTTGTATACAAGATCTCACACAGATATCTCTTATTATTGTTAGTTGCCATCAAATCAGCTCTGACTCAAGGCAACCCCATGTACAACAGAACAAAACTTTGCCCAGTCCTGCACCACCTTCATGATCGTTGGTATGCTCAAGTCCATTGTTGTGGTCACTGTATTTTGAGCACCTTTCAAACCAAGGGGCTCATCTTCCAGCACTATGTTGTTGTTGTGTGTCGTTGAGTTGATTTTCGACTCATAGCAACCCCACGTGATAGAGTAGAACTGCCCCCTAGGGTTTTCTTGGCTGTAATCTTTACAGGAACAGATCTCTAGGTCTTTCTCCCATGGAGTCAATGGGTAGATTCAAATGGCTAACCTTTCATTAGTAGCTGAGAGCTTAACTGTTACATCAGCAGGGCTCCTCCAGCACTACATGGGACAAATATTCTGCTATGATCCATAGGGTTTTCACCGGATAATTTTCAGAAGTAGATCACCAGGCCTTTCTTCCTAGTCTGTCTTAGTCTGGAAGCTCTGATGAAATCTGTCTAGCATGGGTGATTCTGCTGGTATGATCAGTGGCATAGCTTCCAGCATCACAGCAACACACAGGCCACCATGGTTGACAAAATGACAGACAAATGATAGGAGGTCAAGTTGCTATGGTTCAAATCCCAGCTAGCTTCTGCCAGCTCACCATTGGTTGAGTTACCTATTTTCTTTAAGCCTGAATTTTCTCAACTGTAAAACAGAGGTAATAATAGCTCATACTTACTGGTGTTTCTATGAGGATTAACTCAAGTAATTTATGAAAAGTCTTCAGTACAATGACTGACACATGGCATTCAATAAATGTCAGCGTTATTTTTGGAAACCTGTTTCAGGTAATGGGTAGCACAATTCCCAAGCAAGACTCTGTAGGAGCTATATCTTGCAGCGAAAGTCAAGAAGGTATTTTTTTTTAAAAAGATGTTGATGGATTAAGTCCCAATTTTGGACTCCATGTTTTGTCTTCCTTCTTTGATTCCTTTTAGGTGAATCTTAGATGGCTGCCCAGCATCTTACATCAACTAGCTCTAGGAAAGATACATTCTGGAAAGCCTGCTGTTCTAGCTTATCAACCCAAGGCTGGAGTGTAAGGACTATGAATCCCAACATCTGTGTCTGGAGAGGCAGACAGGAAAGAGCCTAGATATTGTCACTGCAACTTCCTTGTTGGAAGCCCCATCCTTCCCATCACTGCCTACCTTCATTTCCTAGCACTGCTGTAACACAAATGCCACAAGTGGGTGGCTTTAAAGAACAGAAATTTATTTTCTCACAGTTCTGGAGGCTGCAGGAGAAGGATGTGGCAGTCTGCTTCCATAAAGATCACAACCTTGGAAATCCTATGAAGCAGTTCTACTCTGTACTGCAAGGTCACTATGAGTCAGAATCAACTCTACAGCAATGGGTTTGGTTTTGGTTTCTGGAGGCTAAAAGTCCAAATCAGGATCTCAGCAAAGTAACTTCCTCCCTTGTAGGTAGTCCCAGGCTTTCCTTGGTTCCTTGGCTTATAGACAATCCTCATGTGGCACCTGTCTTCCCCCTGTGTGTGTGCCTGTGTCTAATCTGCTCTTTTTAAAACTCAGAAGTGATTAGGTGTAGGATTCACTCTGCACAGGAATGACCTCAACTGACTGATTGATTAGATCAGATTGCATTATGGAAGGTGATCATCACATTACATTATGAAAGGTAATCTGCTCTATCCAAGGCCTACTGGGTTTACCACATGATCGAATCATAGCGGTGTATGGCTAGGACCTTAAAACATATTTTGGAAGACACAATTCAATCTAAAACACTGCCACCAGGAACTTGTGTTTCCTGCTTATGACTCTGTCCTAGAAGCCTTACCTTCTCCATGACTCCCTTCTGAAGATGTAGTCAACACAGCAACACCCTCAGGCAGGACTGGAGTGAAATAAAAATTGCTTTCCCACAAAGGTGAAGGTGCACACCTGACACAAGTGGTGTAGCAGATGATTGCCAAGGTTTCTGGCTGCCCAGCACCTTTTGAATACCCTTCTTACATTTAAGCAATTTCCCACCCTATGAATCCTGCCTCCCAAAGGAGAAACAAGAACAGTCGCTTGCCCAGCCTCTCCTGTAGCTAAGACACAGGCAGGTGATTAAGAGGCAGCAGTGACGACGACGTCGTGTTTCTGGGCCAGATGTGACAGGTCAGATGTGACATCAACGTTGATGACAGCAGTGGTGGTGATGGTCAGGTTCCTGGCAGTGATGCAAAGTGTAGCATCTAGTTGGCTGCTGGCAACAGGACTTTTCTTGTTAGGCCAGTTCTGCAACATTTTTTGGAACACTTACTCTGGATGCGTAGCCTCTAGGCTCTACTGATTCTGTGAGATGCCTAGCATCCTTTTATTAAACATTCCCTGCTTAGTCAGTCAGAATTGGCTTCTGTTGTCTACAGCTAAGAACCCTGATTCTTATAGGGGAAAATAAGAGGGAAACATGGTAGACAACTTAGAAGTCAAGTCTTACTGAGATCTGTCACTAAATAAATCTGTCCAGTCTCTTTAAATTTCTTGTGTTCCTGGTCCTGTCCCAAAGGAAAAACTCAGACTCAGAGAGCTATTAGGCAAGCAGAGTAGGTGGTGACCCTGCAGTATAGCCTAAGAAGGAACAAACAGCATCTGAGCGGTTGTCAAAAAAGCTGCTTCCAGAGGAGAGATCCAAGCTATCTTTGGGCCCAGGGGCCACAGCTGCAGACTGCAATCAAAGGCCTTCCTCGGGCAGATGACAATCACCAACAAGGAGACTAAGGTTGCACCTGTGTCCAGAGCTTGCACTGGGGGTCGGGGGGTGGTGTCTGAGATGTCAGGCCAAGGCACTGCAGGAAGAGTGATTAGGAAGACAGAGGAGCTCCAGGCAGACTCAGAGAGACATGTTTGTGAGTTTCTTGGTTGTCACTCCTTTCGAGGGCTTGGGGGCAGCCACCACTTCAAGCCCATAAAGGACACTGGCATTGCTACCAGGAATGTTGGCAAGGTGCCTGGTTGAGCATAAGCACTCAGGTAGCTGAAGAAGAAAGGCATGGCAGACCCTAGGGACCAGGCTGGGAAGTCTAAAAGCTCCCTGCTAAGGGCCTTCCCTTTACCTGAAGGCTCTTTGATCAGAATGGTTGTCTGGGAGAGAACTTGACTCTAGGCTAAAGGACAGAGGGCAGATGAAGACTTGAGGTGGCTAGAATGTGAGCTGTGGGTTTGGAGCTACCTAGGGCCATCTCTCTCACCACTAGGAGGCTGCCTGGCTGGGTAGGCGAGTCGAGGCCAATGTGCAAAAGGAATCAAAGCGAAGCCAAGAAGAGTAAGATGAGAGCCCCAATGGTACAGTGTGAGGCCCTGGATCCACTCTGCCAGATCTACTTCTGGTTTCAGGAGCCAAGAGATTCCCTTATTTGCTCAAACTAGTTTGAGGTGACTTCTGTCATTTACAACCAAAAAATGCCAGACCACTACAAGTTCCTAAGACAGTGCCCATTACATACTTCATGTTCACTATATGTTCACCATTGATGTTAGTGGGGATGAGCCGTCATTTCACGGAAGGTGAGCCATTCTGCCTCTTCTGGCTTGAGAGGCATCTCTTGTTCATGTGTTACCTATGACCACCACACAACAACAGAGCCAATGTAATGCAAGTGTCTACATAAACATCAACCTAAAATCACACCCTGAGTCAGAGCCTCTTGGAGAATTTTCAGCAAAAGTTCTACAGAATATTTTAGTCTTTAACCCTATACAGATTTACTCCAAGAAAAGATCATGCCTCTCTCTTCCCTCTGGCCCTCCCCTTGACCCTGGGAGCCTCAGATTGTCAAGTCTGTCTCAAAAGATGACTACCTCTCTGACTACCCCTACCAAGTCCAGCATTGCAGAAGTCAAATAAAATAACGCCCTACCATCCCATTTTCCTGGACAACCACCACCCCCCACCTTGGACCGTCCATATTCAGGGCTCAGTTCCAAGCCTGAGACACACTTCCTGCATTCTTTCCCTAGGATGCTGGCACAGATCTCCAGGCCTTTGCCCAGAGACAACCATCACTTTGTTACCCTTGACAGCCTAATTAATTTGACTCTTAATAAGATACAGACCCCACACGGCTGTGTCCTTCACTGTGATCTTTCACCAGCTCCTGGAGGGCCTCCCCATGATATCCATCACATAGTCATGAGGTCAGAAGGGAGGTCATCCAGTCCAGCCTCCCACCTAGGACCCACCCTCTGCAACTCCTGACAGACCCCAGCCTAATGAGGGAATCACTTCCCTGAGAGGCAGCTGCCCCCATTTATGCTTTTCAGTTGTATCTTAGGCTGGGTTCTCTAGAGGAGCAAAACCAGGGAAGCGTATATATATAAATATATGTAGAGAGAGATTTATTTCAAGGAAATGGCTCACACAGTTGTGGAGGCTGGTGAATCCCAAAATCTGCAGGTCAGGCAACAGGCTGCTGGCTCATGTCCCAAGAACTGGAGGTCAGAAGAAGACAAGTTAGATGCAGGATCAAGACAGAGAGAGCTTTCCAGAACATCCACATATATTGGATACAGGCCACACCCCCAAGGAAACTTCTCTTATATCAGATCACAAAATGGAGGATAATTAGATAATACTGAGAATCATGGCCTAGACAAGTTGACACACAACTTTAACTATCACAGTGCACCCCTTGTCAACTTGGCACCTGTATAAAAAAACCAAAAACCCAAACCCGTTGCTGTCGAGTCGATTCTGACTCATAGTGACCCTATAGGACAGAGTAGAACTGTAGAACTGCTCCACAGGGTTTCTAAGGAACAGCTTGTGGATTCAAATTGCCAGCCTTTTGGTTAGCAGCCGAACTCTTAACCACTACACGGCCAGGGCTATTTACATCTACTTAAACCATACGTAATCTCTAAATAAAGACAATTATAAAGTCGTACTTGTGCCTAACATGATATAACTAACATGCATACAACCAAAAATGCATTAGCCCTGTTTACATCTTAAATTTTATAAGCAATAAGATAAGGGAGGGAAGAAAACAAAAATATTTGCTATACACACACCACACACACACGCACACACGCATGCATAATAAAACAAGAAATTTCGAAATACTCATAACAATTACAGTCCTTGTTTCTGCAACTGGTCATGTGGTCATAACTGGTATTTAGAACCACCTTCTTCCACCACCCGTTCTGTATTCCTTTTGCCCTCAGCAGGAAACTCAGCTGGTTGTGGTTCTTTGCTTGGTGGGATGACCCAAACTTCATTCCTTATTGACGAAAATCAAAGACTACAGCCTTCAGTATGGATTACACCTTAACATAAAGAAAACAAAAATCTTCACAACTGGACAAATAAGCAATATCATGATAAACAGAGAAAACACTGAAGTTATCAAGAATTTCATTTTACTTGGATCCACAACCAATGCCCATGGAAGCAGCAGTCAGGAAACCAAAAGACACATTACATTGGACAAATCGGCTGCAAAAGACCTCTTTAAAGTGTTGAAAAGCAAAGACGTCACTTTGAGGACTAAGGTGTGCCTGACTCAAGCCATGTTATTTCCAATTGCCTCATATGCATGCAAAAGCTGGACAATGAGTAAGGAAGACCGAGAAAGAACTGATGCCTTTGAATTATGATGTTGGTGAAGAATATTGAATATACCATGGACTGCCAGAAGAACAAACAAAACTGTCTTGGAAGAAGTACAGCCAGAATGCTCTTTAGAAGCGAGAATGGTGAGACTTCATCTAATGTACTTAGGACATGTTATCAGGAGGGACCAGTCCCTGGAGAAGGACATGATGCTTGGTAAAAGCCGAGGTCAGCAAAAAAGAGGAAGACCTTCAAGGAGATGGACTGACACAGTGGCTGCAACATTGGGCTCAAGCATAACAACAATTGTGAGGACGGCGCAGGACCAAGCAGTATTTGTTCTGTTGTTCATAGGGTCGCTATGAGTCAGAACTGACTCGAAGGCACCTAACAACAACAATAGAGACAATAAAAAGATCAGTGGTTGCCAGGGACTCGGCAGTGGAGGAGGAATGAACAGATAAAGCACAAGGGATTTTTGGGGCAGTGAAACTATTCTGTATGGTACTATAACAGTGAGCACCTGACATTATGCATTTGTCAAAACCCACAGAGCTGTACAAGGAGTGAACCCTACTGTAAACTGTGGACTTTAGTTAATAATAATATACCAATATTATTTCATCAGTTGTAACAAATGAACAGCACCAATGCAAAATGTGAATAATATGGGAAACTCGGGGAGGGGGTCAGTATGTGGGATCTCTCTATTCTTTCTGCTCAGTGTTTCTGTAAACCTAAAAATGTTCTAAAAAACAAAGTCTATGAATTAAAAAAAAATCATTTTGTCCTTACAAAAATTTCTCCAGCTAAACAACCTGTTTCCTCTCCTGCTTCTCATGGTTTTCAGATGCACAGCCATTCTATTCACTCGTGCCTGGGTACTTTCAGGCCCAAAGAGAGGAATCTTTCCCACGCTTGTCTCTGCCACCTGTCTTCGTATCACGCTACCTAGTCAAAAGCCCACCTGCCCCACCTTCATTTCCTGTATTAGGATTATCCTCTTTCTGGGATAATTGACAGAGCGCCCAAAGAGATGTGGTCTGGTCCTAAGCAAACCAATCACCTCAGAACATGTGCTGAAACATTTGCTTATTCATTCATTCCAAGAAAGGCAAGGTAGTATGGTGGGCAGCCTAGACTAGAATTGGAACAATGTAGGTTTGTAATTATAATTTCATCACTTGCCAGTCAGTTGAATTTTGTGAGTCTTAGTTTCCTCGTCATGAAATGCAGATAGAAAAATAATGATACCCATCTTTCTGGGTTATTATGAAAATTAAGAAAAACTGTGTGTGTAGCATGTAGCATAATTTCTGGCTCACAGAAGACGCTCCATCAATGGAGGCCATGACTCATCCATTTAGTTTTCCCTCCAGTAATTAACTGAATGTCAGACTAATGCTGGAAGAGTCAGTCATGACCCAGACAGACTTGCCTTCCAGGAGCTCATTCCCCAGGCTGTGATTCCTAAATAAACCACCTACAATGGGATGTGTGCTCTAGTGCAGATTTGAACAAAGTAGTGAGGGAGGAGCCCATTCGCTCTTGGCTTATCACGTTCTCAAAACAGGCAGCACAGAAAAATGTACAGAGAAGAGTGTATTTCTATACAGGGTTTCTCAAAGCAGTAGGGTGGAAGCTGCTGGAAGCTTCATTTCCTGAAAGCTGAAGCTGTAGCCAGGAGCAACCTCACTGAGAAAGACACCTAACTTTCACAGCGTGGACCGCAGGCTACTGCACACAGAATGGACCGACCCTTTGCTCATCTATCACCCATATGAGAAAAACAGCCGCTAATTTAGGATTTTAAGTTATATGCTAAAAATTGGAGGTAAATTAATTAAGATACAACTTAAATAACACCAGTTTTCCCTCACCAACGGTTCCAAAGACAGGATAGGCAGCATTAATTGTTGCAATTAATTAGGCATTAAACGGATAATGGGTACAGCTGCTAACAATTAACAGCTAATTATGTCAAGCACTTTAACCATTTCACAAAAGAATGGGAATTGGAGGGAAGGGAGAGGGAGCTGAAGAGAGAAAGCAGTTACCTTACAAACAAATGAGACGCGGTTAGCTCCAAATACAGCTGGATCCTGCTCTAGAAATGACAGGAAAAGTTGATACCAGCTCTTTCCTCAGCAAGGCTCAGCTGCACGGAAGCCATGTGAGTCTGAACTTGAACACAAGAGACGTGAATCAAATTGACCTGAATGGTGGTGAGAGCCAGCGCTGATACAGAGCTTCCTATGTACTCAGCTGCATTTTCAGCACTTGGCCTCACAATGATAATTTATGGTAGTGACTGTTGTTATTCCCACTTTATGGGTGAGGAAACTGAGGCATAGAGAGTTAAGTGACTTGCCAAAGGTCATGCATTTATAAGTATTAGAACCTGGATTCAATCTCAGGCAGTTTGAGGCACACCCCAAAACAAATGGACTTCAATAATTTGCTGAACCTTTAATCAAATTTGATAACAGCAAACTTTTATTAGACCATGAGCTCAACCAATTATTTTTAAGGAAAAAGAAAGAGAACCTTCTAGTCGCTGGGTGGTGTAGTTAACGCGCGTGGCTGCTAACTGAAAGGTTGGAGGTTCAAGTCTACCTAGAGGTGCCTCAGAAGAAAGGTCGGGCAATCTACTGAAAAATCCGCTACTGGAGGAGGGAAAAAACCCAATGGAGCACAGTTCTACTCTGACACACATGGGTCACCATGACTCAGAATTGACTTGACAGCAACTATTTTTTTTTTAAGCTGTTCAAACTGGAACTGAGCATCCTCTGAAGTGATAAAGCTGGCAGAAATTCATGAATTCAAACACCCTCAAACCAAACCAGCATTTCATTTGTGTTCCTGTCTAGAAGGACCTCTCCCATTCTTTTCCACAGGAACCCCACTATCGTGCTGGGTCTGCCAGGCATCTCTGTGTGGGACCTCAAGATCCTCTTTCTCAATGAACTTCACGGTAAACGTCATTGGTTGGTTTTTACTCAGGGCTTTTGTTTCCAACAAAATTTACCTTTATCATCTCATGGGAGAGGAAGAGGAAGGGAAGGAAGAATCAAGGCCAAACTAGCAGACTCACGCACCTTGTTTAGATGATATAGTAGGGAGGGGAAGGAGGCAGCAAAAAGCACAAGTCTACACATCCTTACTTAAAGCCAGAAGAGGTGAATAAGAAGTGATAAGAAGAGCCAGCAGACATCTAGGGCTGCCCATGTGCCAGGCAGTGTTCTCAGCATTTAGCTTCCTGATGTCCCAAAGGATGGCAGATAAAGCCATACAATTAGGTCTGCCTGCTGTACATCCTTGCATCTCAAACTTGAGCATGTATAAGGATCATCTGTAGAGCTGGTTGAAACACAGATTCCTGGGCCTCATCCCCAGGGGTTCCAATTCAGTAGGTTTGGGTGGGGCCCAAGAAATTGCATTTCTGACAAGCTCCCAGATGATGCCGATGCTACTGGTCTGCAGACTACACTTTAAGAACCACTGCTCTATACCACCCCATTTCTGGCAGCTCATCCTTGCTTCAAGCCATCAGACCTCCTCAAGGCCCACTGATTTTCCCCAGAGTGGCCTCTTTTGTCCAGTCTGGTCCAGTGGATACGAGTGTTTGTGTTGGTTCCATTGACTCGGAAGTTTAAATGGTGGCATTTGGTCATCCTTGACTAGAACCTGTTTTTAAACGGAATCCAGGAAAAGGGACCAAACAGGCCCACCTCCTATCCCACCTAGCTTGGTGATGGGAGTTGTTATCTGCTGGCTAGGAGTCAAAAGAAAACTGTTAGAAATTAGAGCAGTATTGCGAGAACTTCTGAACCCACAGGCACCCCTGGCCTTTGCTGATACTACCTTCACCTCCCTCATCAGGACCTCAGGGGAGCTGACCTGCCTCCTGTCTCCCAGAAGCAAGCCCTAGAGGCCCATGACAGACCATCCTGGCCTCCCGTGTCATGCTTCCTGGAACTGGGATTTGGGCTACCAGATCCTCGACACTAAAACCAGAGCTGTGGAGCAGGGAGAGGTGTCTTGCCTCCAGGGCCAGGGGGCAGTCTGTCCAGAATACCATGCAGGCAGGAGGCTGGAGTTCGGTCGAGTATATTATCACTTCAGGGAACACCTCTATCTGGTGTCTTCCCTTGGAACAAAGGCTTTGAGGTTGCACTTTGAGGCTGTGGAAGAAATCTGAAGCCTTTCCAGCAACAGCATGGAAGATAATCTCCACGAAACACAAGGCCCAGCCAAGGTAAAATCACAAGTCTTCTGCACCCCCAGATCCACTCTTAGAATTTCCGCCCTACACCACTCCCTCAAAGGGGATCAAGGCTCCAGTCTTAGTAGCATAAAGGGAAGTCTCTGATAAAACTTAGATATTGGACATTGGGAACTTCATGTGTGACCTTTCATAGGGTTATTTAAACCTAAGATCATAGGGGCACTTTCATGATGACAACGTACATCAAAGACCTTTAAACATGCAATTCGCTTCTAGGAATTTACTCTGAGGAAATAATTGGACAAGGGCTCAAAGACGAATGTACAAAGACATGCACAGCAGCATTATTCATAACAGCAAGAAGTGTTAAATACGTGAATAAACATAGAGGTATGGTTAAATGAACCATAGGACATACATTCAATGAAATACTATGCAACTAATAAAAATGATGTTGTAGAAGAATTCCTATAGGCACAATAAAATGTTCACGATAATAACGGCAAATTGTAAAATGGAGTCTACAAAACAACATATATAGAATAAAATTACTTTTATAAAACTGTGTATGAACGTGTGTGTGTATGGGTATAGAGAGGAAAACACCAAAAGGTTAACAGAGGTTACCTTTATATGAACAGTATAAAGGGAATTTCTAAGTTTTATATTGTATGCTCTTCTGTATTTTTCAAGCATCCAAGGTTCCTATATTGAACAAACAATGCATACAATGGAGTCTGAAAAAAATCATGGAATAAATAAAATAATTACTAGTGATATGATTTCAGGTGTCCTGAATGGGCCAAAAAAATCGGGGTAGAACTTTTCTATTGTTTCTATATAGTCTACATACATATTCTATGTATATATTTATATATATACCTACTCCTCACTTATCGACTATCTCATTATCTGTGTTTTGCATTTACGACAATAGTAAAAACTCTACTATCCAACTATTTCACATATTAACTACATACGTCTGGCAGTAAGGAGCGCCGAGGTACAAGGCAAGAGTAACCCTGGCTGTGATGATAGTTAAGGTTATGTGTCATCGTGGCTGGGCCGTGACTCTCAGTGGTTTGGCAGTTACGCAATGATGTAATTTGGCAGTTAAGTCATTTTTCCATAATGCCGATTTTCACATAATGACCTGGTCTTTGGAACCTAACCATGGTGATAAGTGAGGAGTGGATGCATGTATATATAAATATATATTGATATATATATTTTTATATATTCCTATATAAATTTAGAAGTATAATTGTAAATACGAAGATGATTTTTTTTAATCTGCATGCACATGTGCAGACACACCCCTGTGCTAGTAAATATCAGAAAACACATATACAGTACATACTATACATATTCATTGGTCCCTTTACCCCTTCCATCCTCCACTAGGGCAACAAAGATTTTTTTTCTCCATAATGTCTCCTAACAGCCAAATACCAAACCAAAACCAAACCCACTACCGTGGAGTAGATTCTGACACATAGCGGCCCCACAGGACAGAGTAGAATTTCCCCATAAGGTTTCCAAGGCTGTAAATTTTTATGGAAGCAGACTGCCACATCTTTCTCTTGTAGAGAGATCGGTGGGTTCGAACCACCGACCTTTTGGTTAGCAGTTAAGCACTTAATCACTGCACTACCAGTGCTCCTCACAGCCAGACACAGGCACTGCTAATGAATATTAATTGACCTAACGTCTTGCGGTGATGAAACTGCACATTTGCCTGTCTCAGATGGTTGCTAGGAAACCATGTGAGACAGCTATGGGGCCCTGGGACACAGACTTGTTAAGTGCAGGGCGGGGTGAAACCACAAATCAAATCAGAAACGCTCTGCCTGATTAACTGTGTATGTGAACAACTGTGTATGTATGTATGTGGTCCTGTCAAATAAACAAGAAACAAATAAATATCAATAGGCAGTTTGACAGTGGGTGGGACAAGTGGGTGGAAATGAGGGTAGACGCTCAGATACTGCAGCCCCCTCCACAGGCATCGCCTGGCGCCATTATTGCTTCTTCACCATTCTTCAAGACCTAGAGTGGAACCAGGAGCCGGAGGCAGCACCCGTGAAGGGGAAGAAGGGAGTATGATAGTTGGATGTAATTACCCACAAATTGTAGACATCAGTTCCCATCATTCCAGTGCTCATGCTAGATGCAAATAAATTAATGAGCAAACCTGGCCTACTTGCGACTTACCTTCTGCACCTGACTTTGACTCTTCCCCTTTCCTCCTCCCCATCCCTTTCTTCTTCTGCCCATATAACTAGCAGATAACTCTTCCTTATCAGTGTTGGTCCCTGGTCTGGCCACCTTGCCCCTTGCTCCACACAAAGAGTAAGCCTCACTTCTCGAGCTTACAGAAGATAACCCTCATGGAGGCTCCCTCACTCCCTAACTCTCCTATTTTTTCTCATAGTCCTCTCTCCTCAAGCACTTATTTATTCTAAGCCAATTTCCCTGATCATATTCCTTTTCCTATTGACCAGGACCTTCCCTACAAAATAAAGAAGTCCCTGTCTTTGGGTCCCTTCTTGTGATATGTCCAGAGGCATATCAAAGGCTTTCTTTGTTCTGTTTGGCAGACTCCCTAAAGGGGAGGGTTGGGCTCTGGCCTCAGCATCTACAAGCTTGCTGAGAAATGGAAGGGTGAGTTCTGGTTCCCTGGAGAGAAAGGGAGTGAGTCTGGGGGTGGTAGGTTTTCTCTTTATGCATTTCAATTGGTCTCTCCTCAATGGTGAATCCAAACAGGTAGAATTCCTACCATTATAGAGCTTAAAATATTGTGGAGAAATCCAGAAAATATGCAAATATCCTCACAAGTAAATATAAAATCACAACTGTGGTAAGTATGAGAAGGAAAGGCATGTGGAGCTATGGGGGAAGGGGGAGTGGCTTGGGGACTAGGGAAGGTTTTCCTGAGGACACTGACATTATTTCTCAAGAACTATTAACCTTCACATTCACCTCTGTCCCTGATCTCCCTGACATCAAGTGGTGCATCAAGGGTTTCTCCCTGGGTGGAGAGGAGGTTGTAGGATGGGAGCCTGAGGCAGGTTTAGTTTCCTCTTCCAAATGGGAAAGAGAAATGTACTCACTTGTTTTATTTCTTTCTTTCTTTCTCTCCCTTCCCTCCTTTGAATCTGAGTATGTTTAATTCTCACAAAGCATTCAAAAGGAAACTCCCTGTGTATTAGTTTCCTCATGGCTGCCTTGACAAAGTACCACAAACTGGGGTTCTTAAAACAATAGAAATGTATTCTCTCAAAGTTTTGTATGCTGTTGAGTCAATTCCAACTCATAGTGACCCTATAGAACAGGCTAGAACTGCCCCATAGGGTTTCCAAGGCTGTAATCTTTATGGAAGCAGACTGCTACATCTTTCTCCTGCAGAGCAGCTGGTGGGTTCAAATCACCAATCGACCAGCAGCTGAGCACTTAACCACTGTACCACCAGGGATCCTTCAGTTTCTACTATAAGATCTTAAGTACAATCCATATTTCCCAAATACATTGCAGAGTAAATCTGTGAGGAAGAGTTGAGTCTACTTCAAGGTTAGCTTGGAAAAACAGAACCTGCCCCCAGCTACAACTGGATTACCCTCAGAATTGAAAGGGATCTAAGAGGTTGTGCAGCCCAGCATGCAGTAATCCTTTGACTTATTCTTGCAGATAGATGTCCAGCTTCTATTTGAACATGAAATGGCTGGGAGCTCACTTCTTCCTAAGTCAGCAGTTCTGATGCTTAAGAATTTTTCTTCATAGGAGAGCAAATCTGCCTATAACATCCACACCCTGGTCATGGTTTCTACTTGGGAGTTACCTAGACCAGGTCAGTTCCTCACTGCATGAGAGCCCATCAGGTATGTGAACACCATTTTCTTCTCCATTCATTTATTCAGTTACCATGAGCCTGCTCTGTGATGCACAGTGTCCTGGGCATTGGGGAGACCACTATAAAGAAAGCCACCCTTGCCCTCTGCAGCCCAGAGTTACCCACAGGAAATAGAGAGTGCATGGGCAATTTCAATACAGAGAGGCTCAGGAAGCTAGAGAAAGCCCAACCTTCAAAGGCTTTTTAGGAATCTGTTAAAATGAAGTTAGCCATATTTTATGAAGATATTTTTGAAGGCATAAGGCTCTAGTGGGATCCTTTCTATCCCAAGAGGTGACCCAGAGGAGACTTAGTTAATGTACACAAGGGGTTTTGGCAGGTTTCAATGAGGAACACCACCTGGGTGGATAGATTCTGCCTTTCAGATCCAGCCACCACTTGACACACCGCTATCAGTAGTGCCTACTGGTTGCCATCAAGTCTACTCCAACTCATGGCGACCTCATGTGTATCAGGGTAAAACTACTCCACAGGGTTTTCAATGGCTTGTTTTGCAGAAGTAGATCATCAAGACTTTCTTTCGAGATGCCTGTGGGTGAGATCAAATCTCCAACCTTTCAGTTAGCAGTCAAGTGCATTAACCATTAGCACCACCTAGGAACTTCTGACACACTGCTAGTAAGAGATAAACCCTTGTATCTAAAAGAAACTTCCACTATTACCTCAGGAGATTAATTCTCCAAAAAGGGATTAGGTAGAGGTGTGGGAAAATGGCTCCCTGGAACCCTACAGAAGTCAATAAAGAAGATGGCATCTCTTCAGTCCATATAACCTGAATTCTCAGGCCTCTCACATCCTCTGATTCTTACTACAGAAGCACCCCACTGGGGACCGTGAAACAGAACATAATAAATGGGTTATTGTATTCTGGGGATTCTTTGGGTTTTCAATTGGATCTCCCTCAGGCTCGCTTCAGGAATTTGAAGCAGATTTCCTTAGACTGCGCAGGCTTCTGGGCTGGCCAGCATGCAGAGCTGGGAGTCAGCACATGAGAGATGCCTAGAAACTGAACTTGATTAGGCACAAGTTGACTAAACTCTTACAAAATCTTTGAAGCCTCCCTCAGCTTGTCCCCCTGACCTTACCAGTGCTCTGAGGGCCCTCATGCCTTCGTTCTTGTAGAGGAGGCAGCTAAGTGATGCAGGCAGCAGAAGTGCCAGGCATGAACCAATCTGGCCGTGATGCATATAGATGTACCTTACCCAGGGAGCCCAGCAGCCAGCTGCCCAATGCCGCTGCTGCCCTTTGGTATCTTTGAGCTTAGAATCTATACACCAAATTATTCAGACCTTTCTGTCAATTCCACTATTTATTTTGGCATTGTGGGAAAAGCCATTGAATCATAGAGTTCTAGGACTAAAAGTGACTTTAACATGACATCTTGTCTTTATCTGCTTACCAAAACATCTTAAACAGGGGAGTATCTGTCCTCTACTCATACAAAAATAAACAAGCATGGGTATGTAGAGTGATGCAGCCACTTTGGAAAACAGTTTGGCAGTTCCTCAAAATATTAAACATAGTGTTACCATATGACTCATCTATTCCAGCCCTAAGAAAACCAAGAGAAATGAAAACATATGTCCACAAAAAACTTGTACATAAATGTTCATAGCAGCATTATTCATAATGGCCAAGAAGTGGAAACAAGCCAAATGTCCATCATCTGATGAATGAATAAACAAGATGTGGCATATCCATACAATGGAATATTATTCATCAATAAAAGAATGAAGTACTGATCCATTCTATGCATGGATACATCTCGAAAACATGCTAGGTGAAAGAAGCCAGTCACAAAAGACCACATACTGTCTGATTTCATTTGCATGAAATGCTCAGAATAGGAACTCTATAAAGAAGGAATGTAGATTAGCAGCTCCCTATGGCTGCGGGGCAGAGAAAGAGACTGGGGAGTGGGGATGGGGAGTAACTGCTAATGGGTACAAGACTTCTTTTGGGGGTGATAAAAATGTTCTAAAATTGGCTTATGATAATTGTTGTACAACTCTGTAGACTAAAAACCATTGAATTGTATAGTTTAAACAGCTGGACCTTGTTTAGTAGATTCGAACTCGTAGAAACCCCATGTGACAGACTAGAACTGCCCCCATAGGGTTTCCTAGGCTGAAATCTTTACAGAAGCAGATAGCAATGTCTTTCTCCTATGGGGCCACTGGTGGGTTCACACTGCCAACTTTTCAGTTAGCAGCCAAGCACTTAACTGATGAGTTAATAGGGCTTCTCAATGGACTTTATGGTATGCAAATTATATATCAATAAAGCTTAAAAAAAAAAAAAAGACAAACTTTAGAGCCAGAAATAGTTTTCTGATGGTATGCATCATATATTCTAGTCCTCAGATGGTGCATAAGTTTATGAGTGCATGTGTGTGTGTGTGTGTGTGTGTGTGTGTGTGTTTGTGTGTACTTCCTGGGCTCAGCTGGGAACACTCCTAGTATAGTAGACTGTTACTCTGATGGTTCCCAATCAACTATGCCTCTCTGTAATCACATCCTTGTGTAGGTCCCTCCCACATTGATTCTGGGCTTGGCCATGTGACTTGCCTTGACCAATTGAACATTAGAAAGCATGATGCAAACAGAGCCTGGATAAGTGCCTCCACATTAGGGTTTGTCCACTTGGAATGCCCTCACTTGGAGCCCTCAGCCACTATGAAAAGAGATCCAGTAACCCACTGGAGAGACCACATAAAGAAGAAAAAAGAGAGAGAGAGACCCAACCTTTCCAGCCATCCCAGCTGAGGCAGGGGCCATGTAGTGAAGAGGTATCTTAGATGTTCCAGCCCCAGCAGCCACTCATGGAACAAAAGAACCATCCAGCTGAACCCAGCCCCAACTGCAGAATCATAAGAAATAAAACATCATTAGTGTTTAATCCATTACATTTGGGATGGTTTGTCATACAATAAATACTGAAGCACCATGAATGGCCTGACTACGTCCACCCCTGTCTGTCACTCACTGATTTGATGATGGACTTTAATCTGATGTCCTTGAATTCTGTGATGGTTTTTAGGAGAGACACTATTTTAATGTGTGTATAATGTGCCATTTGTCACTGTTGTTTGGTGTAATTTAACACAATATTTACCTGATTGGCATATTAGTTATTTCACATCACTGAAAATTGGCTGTACAAGGATTCTTTGCGTGGCAATGAGAAGATTGATTACGGTTATTATACTAATGGATGCAAAAATGAATTTCATCAGGAAAGTTGTTTTGAAGGCGCACAGATGACGAACCTTGTATCTTTACTCACTAAACACCATCCTACGTGCCTAGTGCTCATCCTAGTAAACTCGGGGGCAAAGGTACCAGGGCTGGTAAGACAAATTCACCCTGCCCAATAAAGTGCTGCCATATTTTTGTTAACCCTTTTCCCCAGAATCTTCTCAATTTTCCCACAGGCTGGACCACCTTAGCAAGCAAAGTGTTTAGGGAGAAATTTCATATATATCCACGAGTGGACAGGTCTGCCCTCAGCAGACCACACTGGTGCAAACCTAGAAATATTTGACTTTCCAAACAGCTCTGAGGCACTTGTTTGTGTGACCTGTGATCATTGCAGCCAATGTGTCTGTTCTGAAAATATTTGCAGGGTATGTGTTTTTATGTGTAATGAAACATTCTGACAATTAAGACTATGCCAGATAAAAGGTTTCCTTTGAAGCCTATTTGAAGGGTTGGAATTTAGATGTATATTTTAAAAGGTAAATACAGAACATTTCAGGGAGGAGCCTAAAACCAATGTTTTCTCTCTCCATAGCTGATTCTTATAACCCAATTCAGTGAATTGCTTCATTTTCCCACTTTATCTCATCATAGTTACAGTTTTGCACCTGAAATACGGGGTCTTGGCTGAAGGGACACCATCTTTCTGCTAAATAGAAGACCTGTTTCAAATTCCTGTCAGCAGTGAGAAGGACAACTGCGTGCAACTACTGGTCTGTCCTCCAGACCCAGCTTCTCCATGGCCTCATTAGACCCACCGAGACCTCCATGGACCTTTACCACTGAAAAAGAGAAAATGAGATTTGCCGCATGGTTTTCAGCAAACGGCCAAACTCTCACGATAACACAGCATTCATGAAATTCACCTTCCAAGACCTTTAATTGCTTCTAGTAGCACTTCGCTTACAATCAACATTCTTCAGTCCCCACTGCAATTTCCTTGTTTTGAAAAACAATGGTGTGACACACGCTTCAATTAGAAGACATCGGACTGGCCGCGCTCTTAGCACGCAGTGGATCTTCCCCACCTGAAAATACTCACCAACCAGCTGTAAACAAATGAAGAGGACATAGAAGCTGAGAGGGAGTCTCTGTAATTGAGCTGCATAATGACAGGGAACAGAAGAAGAGCTTCTATTAATAATGACACAGTAATTGGAGGTCACCCAGAGAGAGGCCTGGTACACTCAACATTCACATTAACTTTGCACAAAAACCATTACAGATCTTTCTAAAGGACTAATGTGAGCGATACTAAGATTGTTTATCAGATTTATCTGATACCAGCCAGTGTTCTTCCACCTCAGGGGGAAATGGGCCAGCCTTAGGCACCTCACTGCCAGAGAAACATTTTTATTAGGGCCAGGGAGTAACTAATGCAAAAGTCAATTGCACGCCAAAACAGGTCCCATGATATCTGGGGCAATTTTTGCAAGCGTTTTCGCCCACACAAAGGGTGTGCAAGTACTTACCTCCTGAGGAATGGAGAGCACTGTATACTTGCCAAGGGTAGGACTGACTGGCCGGGGGAAAGGTGGGAGGCTTGGGGCAGAGAGCAGTGATTGTGTCCAATCAGATGTCTGAGTCTCATCAATCCTACTTGAAAAAATAATGCCCAGCTCTCTTCTTCCCCTACCCCTCCCATCCCAGCTGGATTGAGGGAAATTCATTATTGTTTGGTGAGTCAATATCAACTTCTAATGAAGAGATAATTTTTTTAAATCCATTTGGTGGATGGCTCATTATAACATCCAGATAACTCTTTGGGATATTAAAATTGTTAATTGCCATAAATTACACTAATATCAAAATAGATTTCCTCTGCAAGGGCGTTCCGTTAACGTGATTCATGTAACTACCCAAAAATGAGATTTGCCCAGGAATAACGTGGAGATGATGTTATTAATGCCTCCTCTGGGTCAGGTTTTAAGGCCAGTATAAAGTATCTGGGGCCCTGGTGACACAGTGGTCAAGAGCTCAGGCTCCTAACTAAAAGGTTGACAATCTGAATCCACTAGCTGCTCCTTGGAAACCCTACGGGGCAGTTCTACTCTGTCCTGTAGTGTTGCTCTGAGTTGGAATCAACTCAACAGCAAAGGGTTTGTTTTTTTTGTTTTGTTTTGTTTTTAATAAAGCATCTAGGGTCCTTGACTACAAGCATGTCTCTTCACACTGCAGGCTTGTTCTGGAAGCTTCCTTGGCTCCTCCACTAGCTGTCTCCATTTCCTCCCTCATGTGCACGCCCAAACCTCATAAATAAGAAAGACAGAATGCTTCTTGACTTACTTCCAGCTTCCCAGGGAAAAACCAAAATTCAAACCTAACCACACACAAGATTGCAAGAAGCTTAAGGTCAAAGGCTATGTCTTCTCCTCTTTGTACCCCCAGTGCCCAGGAAGACTTGTGCATGGTAGGCCCTCGACAAACTTTCAAAAATGAGAAAGTAAATAAATGAAAAACTGAGATCTCTATTTCTACTTGCATTAAAATAGTAGGTAAGGGGCACCTCTGAGTTAGGGACCCTCAGGAAGGTTTTTATGGCTCCCTCAGGTTCTGCAGGTAATCCCATGAGGAACTCAGAAAGTACAGACAGGTATAGACTACCTTCTAAGATGCTTGGGTGTGAAGGAAGGGCCATTTTGGCACCGTCTACTGGTCCTGCCTTCATCTATTTTGTTTCAGTTAACTGGAAGAAGACAAGAAACACAAGTCACCTATGGTGACTCATCAGTCACTCCTGCTTCACAGTGCCTTGACCTCCTCAGCCCTCAGGGTCTTTACCTTCACACCACGACAGACTCTCCTGCCCCTAGTTCTGTGCCTCTCATCTAAAATCTTAAAGCCTAATATCCCCCCGTGTCCTCAGCCTCCTACCCTTATAGTCATCCCACTCCACTAATCACATTCATTCATTCAATCAATCATTCAGTCTAGAATCAAGTCCCAGGACAATTCAAGTGTGACTTGGCACTTGAAATTTGGTCCCCTCTGAGTCTACCCTGAAAGTATGAGTTGCTGTTTGTTCTTCTGAGGATTCTGAGCTGTGCTGTCCAACATATAACTTTCGACAATGATGGAGATGTTTCATATCTGTGGCTATTGAGTGCTTGAAATGTGGCTAGTGTGACTGAACAACTGCATTTTTAATTGTATTTAATTTTAATTAAATTTAATATTACCTCTGGCTCGTGGCTACTGTATTAGATAGTATAGGTCTAGGAGTAATTTTTGAATCAGACACAAACACACACAGCCGCAAACTGCTTCACAGACATCACACACACTGCTACCAAGGATGAACACCAATTCTCAGAGCAGAAGGAGGAAAAGAAACATTATCCTAACTATTCCATAATTTGCAAGTCCATCTTGTCCCACAATGGAGCTAATATCCTACATCATTGTGCAAATCAGTATTAGTTTAATTACTCCCTCCCAGCCCCCAAACCCCTTTCAAGTTATACCCCTTTGGGCCACTGAGAATAAAGAATGGGCCCATTACCGAACCTCCCACTCCTTAATGGCAGTTCTTTGAGGTACATAAAGACCCTGCTGATGCTTTGAAATCACCATTTACAAGGCCTTGATTAAGTAAGTTCTTAAACAAGGTGCCATTCTTTTTTCCAGTCTGGGGGAAGAGAGAATTGGAGGGGAGGAGGAGATTGATCTTTCAGTTACCAACATTCCTTCAATAATCCCCTCAGCTCTATCTCCAGCCTCTCTCCTTCTGCTAATGCTTCCCCCTCAGCAACATAAAGTAGTGGGTTTGAATCCCATCTCTGCCATTTTCCTGAGTCTGATTCCAACCTCCACTTCTTAAAAGCTTGTGAATTTGCATAAGTTCTGTGAGCATTTACATCATGAGTCTAAATCATACCTATCTGTGTGGATTAAATGGAGTTAGGTATATGAAACGCCTACCACAATAAACGTCGCTATTCTTCTTGTCCTCCGTCTTTCTCTCCTTCTCTTCTAAGTTGTTGTTGTTAGCTGCTGTTGAATCATCTCAGACTCACGGCAACCTTATGTATAACAGAATGAAATGCTGCCCAGTCTTGTGCCATCTTCATGACCATTGGTATGTTTGAGTGCATTGTTTTCTAAAT
Organism: Trichechus manatus latirostris; assembly: GCF_000243295.1. NCBI lineage: Eukaryota > Metazoa > Chordata > Mammalia > Sirenia > Trichechidae > Trichechus > Trichechus manatus. Next base: position 8,459,779 of record NW_004444030.1, on the reverse strand, counting down.
AGACCAAAATGAAGTCCACATTCTCCCTATGAACAGATATTGAGAAGTTGGGGAACATCTTCTGTAAAATACATGCTGGAAGCAATAGCCCCACGCTGGCTCAATAAAGACCCTGGCAACAGTGCTGAACTCCTAGATGATTGCAACTATCCAGATGAATAATGTTTTCCATGTTAGGGGTCTCTCAGTGATATAAATGATTAATGTGCTCAGTTGCTATCTGAAGGGTTGGAGGTTCAAATACACAAAGAGGTGCCTTGGGAGAAAGGTCTGGCAATCTACTTCTGAAAAACCAACCATTGAAAATCCCGTGGAGCACCGTTCTACTCTGATACACATAGGGTGACTATGAGTCGAATCAACGTCACAGCAGCTGGTTTTCTGTGTGAAGCAGATATTGCAGTAAGGATCTGCCACTAGTGGAAGCAGTGGTCTGGGAAGAGGTATGTGGGTGATTTCTCCAATCGTGGCAATGGAAGTGTTACTGCGCAGGGTTGCAGCTATGCAGAAGTCCTGATCCAACGCAGCCAGATAGAAAGACTTACAGCTTCTGCTTTGACACAGGCCTCTGGTCCTGAAATAAGCACAGGGCTTGTTTCTCCGACTTGAATCATAGTTTGCCAAGGGAGCATTTTAAGATTTTTCTCATCTCAGGGATACTTGATCAATAATAAAATAGCCACTACAACTGAGTACAAAATGGAGTTTGATTTTTAGAGAGTCAGGAAGATGATCCCCAAAGCACCCTGCTTTGTGCCAATCCAGGGCTGAGCTTTGGGCCTGGAGCTACCTCAGCTAATTCCCATGATGGGTGCACATGTGTCTAGGACAACAGAAATGCCCACTGTGACCTGCTGGTGATTTTACCCGCCATGTGGTTTGTCATGTGATGACAGGAGTTTTGTTACTTTCTGCCTATGTTGTTGTTGTTAGTTGCCTGGTGAGTTGGTTCCTACACATGGCGACCATATGTATAACAGAACAAAACCTTACCCAGTCCCGCGCTCTCTTCATGAACGTTGGTTTATTTGAGCCCGTTGTTGGCAACTATTGTGTCAATCCATCTAATTGAGGGTTTCCCTCATTTTTGCTGACCCTCTATTTTACCAAGCGTGGTGTCCTTTTCTGGCGATTGGTCTTTCCTGATAACATGTCCAAAGTAAGCAAGACAAAGTCTCTCCATCCTTGCTTCTAAGGAGCATTCTGGTTGTATTTCTTTAATATTCTGCCTATTGTTGTTTTTGTTGTTTTTGTGTGCCATTGAGTTGATTCCAACTCATAGGGATCCTATAGGACAGAGTAGAACTGCCCCATAGGGTTTCCAAGGCTGTAATTTTTATAGGAGGAGATCACCAGGTCTTTTCTCCTGCAGAGCCGCTGATAGGTTCGAACTGCCAACCTTTCGGTTAGCAGGCTAACAGCCTAGCACTTAACCATTGCAGGGTCATAGTTGGGCCCCATGGCAAGCTAGACCAAGGCAGTGTTCTGGGGTGCCTCTTTGCCGTCCTCCCTTGCCACCCTCACCCTCCTTCACTCCCTACCCCTAACCCAAGAAAACGTTAGTGTTAAAAAAATAAACAATATCATTTTCAATACACGCAAAAACTAAAGAACAAAAATGCCAAACTACTCTTTCTCTTCTTTTTCATTCCTAGTAATTTTTTCAGCAAACGCTTATTGAGTGCCTACCATATGCCAGAATCTATACTAGGCACTGGGGTAACGAAGGAGGTCATGGTCTGCCAGAGGGAGACAGACATGAAAATAAGTCTTTGCAATAAAGTGTTAAAATGGATGCAGCACAGTAATGTGGAAAGATCCTTGAGATCAGACAGACATAGGTGTGAATGCTCCTCCTACCTCACTGGCTGCTCACTTTCCACCTTCTTTGCTGGTTCTTCCTCCTCTTCTCCACCCTTTAGCACTGGGGAGCCTCAGGCTGCAGCGTTCTCCTTTCCACCTATACTCACTCCGCAGGGGGTATCATGGCCTTAGATATTATCTATATGTTGTCACTCTCATTTATTTCTTGAACCTTGAGAAATTTACTTCTCAAGCCTTGACCTGTTCCCTGTACCCCAGACTTATATCCAACTGCCTATTTGTCATCTTCTCTTGGATCTTACATTTAATGGCTCCAAAACTGAATCCTGATCTTCCAGGATTAAGCCTGCTCTTCCCAGTCTTCCAATCTCATCTGATGGAAATCCCATCTCTCTAACTGCTCAGGCCAAAACCCTTGGAGTCATTCTTGACTCTTGCCTTCCCTCCCACTCTACATTCAATCCATTAGCAAATCCTTTTAACTCTGCCTTCAAAACATCTCCATTGCTGTTACCATCCCCATGTAAGGCCCCATTGGCTGTCTCCTGGATCACTGCAATAACTTTTTAACTGGTCTCTGCTTCTACCCTTGCCCATACAATAAGTAGCCAGCTTTATCCTTTTAAAACCTAGTCAGGCCACAGTGAGATACCATTTCACACCCACTGGATAGAGTCCCTGGGTAGTGCAACAGTTATCACTGCTACTAACCAAAAGGTTGGAGTTTCAAGTCTAACCAGAGGCACCTCGGGAGAAAAGCTTGGTGACCTGCTTTGGAAAAATCAGCCACTGAAACTCCTAGGGAGCACAGTTCTACTCTGACACAGATGAGGTCACCATAAGTCAGAGTCGACTTGATGGCTTACGGTTTAGGGATGGCCTATGGACAGCAGAAAGCACAGCTTTGGCCCAGTCCTGGCAAGATGGCTCCATGCTGTGTTCCTTGCAGTCCAGCAAGGCCCTGAACCAGGCTCCCTGGACTTCACTATTGCCAAATAGTGCCCTTCGTAGCCAATACATTAGCAATACTCAGCATCTCAGAGAAATCTCACATTACAAACCTCATATGGGGGAACATTTGTCAAGCAATTGTGTCTTACAGCTCTGCTAGTTGCTGTAAACAGAGAGATAGATGGATGGGGTACTTTGCCCTCTGGGGGTTTGGAATCTAATTTGAAGAGAAAATAAGAAAATTTTACCTGGGAAAAACAAGATAACATCACCCTCTAATGGTTCATACTTTGGAATTAGAGAACCACTGTTGTCTGTATTAATTTTCTTGTTAATACAATAATTGCTGCGCAATGAAGTACACTCTACATTGCCAACTCTTTCCTTGTGGATAACCTGCTTTAAGGCACCCGTTAAGTTTCTCTCTGCTATTACTGCCTCCTCTACTTAATGAATTCCTTTGTTTGACTTCCATGCAATTTTATCAACATGTTTAGTTTTATTCCTTAATGCAGTCTGCAATCCAGCAGGACTTGGAAAGAAAGAAAAGGAAAACACCTAATTACCTTCGAAGAGTTATTTAGTTACTTCTTCAACACTCCAAGTGCTCTTCTCCTATTTTATCACCTCCACCTCAGCCTTCACCTCTCATAAAAAAAGAGAGAGAAAGGCGGAGGGAAGGAGGAAAAGGAGGGAGGGAGAAGAAGAAGGGAAGGAATAGGGGGAAGAGAAGAGAAAGACAAAAAGGAAAACAGGAAAGAAGGAAGGATCTCAACGAGAGGAAAAAAAAAAAAATAGCCCTTCTCTGGTTTAAGATATGATCAATGTGAGAAATGTACTGTCTGCTCTGAGCCAAGAAGCAAAGGGAAGCAGGAAGAGCTGAGCAGTGATGGTGGAGATATGACAATGGTGGGGGGGTATGACAGAAAGGTGAACCTAGATGATGTTTGGCTACCCCAAGCTGAGTATTCAGAGACTCTTTTAAAGTACTTTTCAAATGTTAGTACAGAATAAATCAAAAATGCTTTTTGGATTTTCATGCTGAAACCACCCAACATCATCATCATTAATTAATCAATAGAATATGCTCTAAAACAGTGTTACCCTGTGGCTATAGCAAAGAGCCCCTACCAGGGACTCCAGTAATATGCCAGTGAATCTCCAGGATTCTCAAAGTGCATTGTGAAAGTCTTTTCTTTTCTTTTTTTTTGTTGTTGTTGTTAAAGCTATACCCGATTTATTTTAGTGCTTTTTTTTTGTTTAAAAAAAAATTATTCTGCACCACTCAGCCCTTGTTGGAGAACACAGAGAGTGACAGGAATTCAGAAATCAGAAACAATAGGCATGCTCAATCTGGTGGCCAACACAACAATCACAATAATAATAATGGCTGTATTTATTAGGAATTGTGTTCAGCTGCTAGAAACAGAGACCAGACCAGACTGGTTTGAACACATAAGAGTTTATTCTCTCATGTAAAACAATGGTGAGTCAGGCAATCTGGGACTGGTATGGTGGCTGTCTCCATTGTCAAAGACCCAGAGCCATTTTATCTTTCTGTTCTGCCACCTTTGTTGTGTGGATTCCATTTTTAAGATCCAGAGATCTTTACTGGAGTTACAGCCATCATGTCCATATTCCAGACTGAAAGCAGAAAGAAAGGGAAAGGGCAAAAAAGAAACATGCCAGCTGTATGTCCCACCTATAAGAACTTGTGACAATCTTACTGCCTTATTTCCCCCCTACACCAAATCGTTTTTCCATTTACCAATCTTATATGTGGGCTGTAGTGGTTAAGACCTCAGCTGCTAACCAAAAGTTCGGCAATTCAAATCCACTAGCCGCTCCATGGAAACCCTACCCAGTTCTACTCTGTCCCATAGTATCACCACTATGAGTTGGAATCAAATCGATGGCAACAGGTTTGGTTTGGTTGGGTGATATGAGGGCTGAAATTTCTAGTATATTTTTCTTAACCAGAAAGTCCTTGTAAAGGCTAATGTTGTCTTTGTTGTTGTTGGCTATCCAACCTGGAACCCCTTCCTTCTTTCGGAGGGTGCCTCATGTGAACAGAGCTCTGCTTCCCACTACAAAACCCAAAGGGCTACATCCTTGCTCTCCCTGCCCTCTGGCAAGTGTGAGAACATGCAACCGGGACTCAGCCAATTAGACACACTATTCAGTACCTCCCATCCTAAAGAAATGACACAAGACAAAGGAATGAATTGTGTCACAAAGGCAGCAGCAGTGTCCAGTGGCCATAGAGTCCAGTGGTGGCACGGAGTATCCAGCAGCAATAGTGGAAGTGTTCTGGCCAGACTATTCCTGCTACATGGTAGTTACTGAGCGTCCTGCTTTTTGGTCCTCCGGTGCTGCAGAGTTTCTGTCTGTCTTCCATGCCTCATCCTCTAGCCACTTATCAGTTCTCAGCTCCCTTTGTCTTTTCAATAAGTCCCCTTTTTGCTTAAGATAGCCAGAGTAGGTTTCAGTTACATGCAACCAAAAGCACACTAACTGATACAATTAAGAAGATATATTCTTGTTCTGGGGCGCTGGTGGAGCAGTGATTAAGAGCTCAGGCTGCTAACCAAAAGGTCAGCAGTTCAAATTCACCAACTGCTCCTTGGAAACCCTATGGGGCAGTTCTACTCTGTCCGATAGGGTCGCTATGAGTCGGAATCCACTCAATAGCAATGGGTTGGGTTGGGTTGGTATTATTGCTCTACCTTTGGTTACCAGAAAGAGAAGCCTACGCAATTTACCACAAATATATAGGCAAGACCTAAACTCACAGACACAGGGACGGAGGATATTGTGGGAGAGGATACTGGAAAATTGCTGCAAACAAAAGCTGACCCTCAGAGGCTTCATGAACTCTCATCTCCTCCAGCTTCTTTGCATGAGTGCTGTGATGGTTAAGGTTATGTGTCAACTTGGCTGGGCCATGATTCTCAGTGGTTTGGCAGTTATGATGTAGTTTGGCAGCTATGTAATGATGTAATCACCTCCATAATGAGATCTGATATAATGTAATCACCTCCATGATGAGATCTGTTATGAGCAGCCAATCAGCTGAAAGGGAGTTTTCTTAGGGGTGTGGCCTGTATCCAATATAGGTGGACTTTCTGGCAAAGCCTGCTGGCTTTTGCTCACTCTGGATCCTGCAGCTGGCTCATCATATGACCTCCGATTCTTGGGACTTGAGCTGGCAGCTTACCTGCTGATCTTGGGTTTGCCAGCCCCTGTAGCTACATGAGTCAGGAGAAGCCTCAGCCTGACCCATGGACTTGATACTTTCCAGCCTCTACAACCATGTGAGCCATTTCCTTGATATAAATCTCTCTCTCTATATATATATATATATATGTATATATATGTATGTGTGTCTGTATGTCACTGGTTTTGCTTCTCTAAAGAACCCAGCCTAAGATAAGTACTCCTTTCTCTTCTCTGGTTTATTGGCCAGCTTCCTTTGATTACTCATAGTTTCTTCATCTCCCTAATGTATACTTTTTATCATGCAGGCTTATATGGAATCTACGTGACCTTTCTGCAGACATGCTATTATTGATTATTTCAACCACCATATCTCCTTATTTAAAATCTTGACAAAGGAACTGATTTGTGACTGGATCAGAGATACTCCTCAGCTGTAACAGGGTGGATCTCACCACTGGTTCTGTGCCTTCACTGGGGACTCTGAGAGTGGGGTCTGTGGGCAGGGCAGGCAATGGAACCTTTCTAATACAGTGATGCGATGCGATGCGATGCGATGCGGTGCGGTGCGTTGCGGTGCGGTGCGGTGCGATGCGATGATGTGACGTGATTATGTACAAGGTACAGACAGGGCTAGGTGCTCAGGAGATTATAAAGAAGATAATGTGTCTGCCTTCAAGGACTTAACAATCTGGTATAGAAGATAAGTGATCCCACACAGAAAAGCTAAAGGATTGATTAATATATATTTGATTAACAGTTCAACAAATACTACACACAAAGTGATAGAGGAATTCAAAAGAAGGAAAGCTTATTTTGAGCTAGGGTGAGCAGGGAAGCCTAGACAGAGAAAGGAGATTTGGTTACTTTGAGAGAAGATAAAGGGTGAAATGAGAAGGAAATACTACATCCCAGATTCATGGGAGGAGTAGGGTAGAGGTGGGGACATCTGAATCAGGGGAGGAACACTGAATGGGCTGGGAGACAAATTTTGAGAAAGTGAGACCCGGAAAATGAAGGTCATCTATTTAAAAGTTTTGCCTGGTACATTCACGGTGCTAAGGCAACCTGTAGGTTATTATGTAAAAAGAGGGGAAGGGAAGGATATGTGCACTTAAACTTGAGTAGTGTATACAGGAGGCTTCTGACAGTGATGATGGCAAACTAGATAGTTAAGAACAACCATGCTACTGAAAAGCTGAGCGATACATTAAAAACATCTGCTGGAAGACATCAGAGAGCCAAGAAAATGGCGGGGGGGTGTGAGGGTGCTGCACCAGGATTGGGGGTTGATGGAACCCCCAGGAGGTGAGCCTGGCATTTAGGGCCACTATTCCCCTGGGGAAGTTTGTTAATTCAAGAAAGGGTGACCGAGAGGCTGAGAAATCCCTGGCAGTCTGTGGGACTAGAGAACTTTCTCATTGTGTAGCAGCCCAGAGACCACCAAACGGGAAGCCTTGATGCATCCTCTTGGGTTGGAGCTCAAAAGTAGTCCCACTGTCTTAGGGACTGAGGCTCAACTTCAAATCGTCTCCAACCCTAAAATTGAATTGAGGTGATCTTACATTGTTAGTACCTTCAAGCACCTAAGCAAATATAAATCTTCTCTGGAAGGAGATAATATCCTGAACCTCAAAGTATTCCCACGAGCAATTTTGCAAACACAATATCCAGCACAGGACCACAACTAACCAGGCACATGAGAAAATAATACTACATGAACAAAAACTAGCAATAATGCCAAACAATAAAAACAGACCCACAGGGGCTCCAGATATTAGTTTTATCACATTTAGACTTTAAAACAACTGTGCTTACTATGTTCAAGAAAATAAAAAATACAGTGAAAATTATGGCAAAAACAAAATAGAGACTGGAAAATAGAAATTCTAGAACTAAATAATATAATAACTGAAGGGTATATATATAACTCAACAAGTGGATTAAATAGATTAGCAAAGATGAAAGAATAATTCATGAACAAAATTTCCAGAAAGGATCAGGGAGACATAAAGAGATAGAAAATATGGGATAGAGGGTAAGAGATATAAAGGATACAATGTGAAGGTCTAATATGGATTTCATTGAAATCTTAAAAGGAGAGGAGCTGGAGAATAGATGCAATAGTTGAAAAGATAATGGTAGAGAATTTTCCAAAACTGATGAAAAACATCAAGTCACAGATTCAAGAATTCACGTTAAAGATAAATGAAAAGATATCCACAGCTTGGTATACCATATTAAAACTACTAAAAACTAAATAAAAAAGATCTTAAAAGCAGCCAGAGAAAAAATCAGAGTACCTCCAAATGACCTCTTACTCTCAGTGTATAAAGAATGTCTACAAGTCCATTAAAACTAAGAAAGCACATAACCTAATAGAATAAAGAACAAGAATTTCACAAAAGAGGATATCCAAATGGGCACAAACTTACAAAAAGTTACTCAACTTCACGAATAATCAAGAAAACACAAATGAAAATCACAGTGAGGTACCAAAACATACTCACCAAAATGCCTTTTAAAAAATGACAATAGAGCACAAAAACTAACTCAGAATGGATCACGAATTAAATATAAAATCAAAAACAATAAAGATCATGGAAGAAAAAATAGGCACAACGCTAGGAGCCCTAATACATGGCATAAACACAATATGAACCATAAGTAAGAGTGCACAAGCACCAGAAGAGAGACTAGATAAATGGGAGCTCCTAAAAATCAAACACTTATGGTCATCCAAAGACTTCACCAGAAGAGTCAAAAGACAACCTACTGACTGGGGAAAAAAATTTTGGCTACCACAAATCCAAACAGCATCTAATCTCTAAAATCTACAAGATACTGCAAAACCTCAACAACAAAAAGACAAATAACCAAGTTAAAAAAAATGGGCAAAGGATATGAACAGGCACTTCACCAAAGAAGATATTCAGGTGACTAATAGACACATGAAGAAATGAGCATGATCATTAGCCATTAGAGAAATGCGGATCAAAACTACAATGAGATATCATCTCACCCCAATAAGGCTAGCATTAATCCAAAAAACACAAAATAATAAATGCTAGAGAGGTTGTGGACACACTGGAACACTTATACGCTGTTGGTGGGAATGTAAAATGGTACAACCACTTTGGAAATCAATTTGGTGCTTCCTTAAAAAGCAAGAAATTGAAATACATTATGATCCAGCTATCCCACTCCTTGGAATATATCCTAGAGAAATAAGAGCCATCACACAAATAGATATATGCACAGCCATGTTCATTGCAGCACTGTTCACAATGGCAAAAGGATGGAAATAACCTAGATGCCCATCAACGGACAAATTGATAAACAAATATGGTATATCCACACAATGGAATACTACGCAGTGATAAAGAACAACAATGAAGCCGTGAAACATCTTATAACCTGGAGGAAGCTGGAAGTCATGATGCTGAGTGAATTTAGTCAGTCACAGAAGGACATATATGGTATAAGACCACTATTATAAGAA